>NC_069499.1:13070352-13100352 GCF_027579735.1 Bombina bombina | reverse complement strand
CCCAAAGGCAATAAGATGCACCTCTCTAATAAAGTAAGCCACAAAAAATCGCTCTGTTTTGAGTGCCTCACCATCTCCCTGGTCAACAAAGAGTAGCCAATCCACTGCCGGTTCCGGAACCTAGTGCGCAGCAAGGAGCTCAGAGCGGAGAGAAAAAGCTCGCCAAACATGTGCAACGTCACTTTGTCTCCCGTTCTAACAGCGGACACTCCCCTAGTGCCGATCGAGCTAAAAATGTCTGGCGCCGATTTTAACACTGCGCTCTACATTCAGGTTGGGATCAGCATGTACTCCAACATAGGAGAAACGTTTTCCGGCCTTAGTCCTAAGTGGAAATGTTTGTGTGCGTATGCCATGTATAACTGCTCAGAGAGATCCCAGGACTTACCAGTCAGAAGTCTCTAAGTCTGCACTCTCAGCAGCTCCAGGTCCGACAGCTGAATCCTTCATGTGACAGGGACCAGAGAGAAAAGTAAAGCAGTGTAACTAACACTGGCTGTCTAGCATAAATTCACTGAAAAGAGGCCTGGGAACTTCCCTGCGACATCCAGTAGCTAAACTTCACCACAACTCTACTAAGAGAATTACGTGGCTAAAAAATCCCTTGTCCTTTCTTGCAGGAAACTTTCCATTGAGGACACAAATTCAGAATCTTCAGCAGAGCACCTCTCTCTGCCAACCTCCATGACATGAGGGAAAGAACTACTGAGAGGGTAGTGGAAGGGATATTTATTGCTTTGTTTGTGGTGCCTTTGCCGCCTCCTGGTGGATCAGGTGAAGTATTTCCCATAAGTAATTAATTTGTGGACTCACTGCCATTAGAAAGAAACAAAAGACAAAGCAACATGTAACCTATATTGGGCTACCTTAAAGGGACAGTAAAATCAAAACTAAACTTTCATGATTCAGAAGCAATTTTAAACAATTTTCCAGTTTACTCCGGTTATCAAACTTGCTTTGCTCTCTTGGTATCTTTTATTGAAGAAAAAAACTTGGTAGGGCCATAAGAGCTCAGGAGAGTGCACGTGTCTTTAGTACTCTATGGCAGCAGTGTTTTGTAACATTGTATAACAAAGCTACAAATATTGCAAAACACTGCTGTCATAGAATACTAAATACACGTGCACACTCCTAAGCTCTTCTAAATTTACCTAGTTTTACTCTTCAATAAAAGATACCAAAAGAACAAAGCAAATTTGATACCAGAAGTAAATTGGAAAGTTGTTTAAAATTGCTGCTCTATCTAAATCATGAAAGTTTAGTTTTGACTAAATGCTTACAAAAAAAAAAAAAGGACATTGTCCAGAACTGAACTATACTTTACCCTTATATTCTAGCTAAGATGAGGTCCTTGGGATTTAAAGTATTTTCTGACAATGAATAGCGGACTTCATACAAGTAATAAATACATAGAGTAAAACACTGTAGTAGAGCACATTAACTCACCTAAGCATTTTTAGCTCCTGGGCAGCTTTGAGTATGATCTCATGTTGTCTTTGGCTTAGTGCCATCGTGCTAGAATTTGAAGTGGGATCAGATTCCAGTCTGCCGTCTTTGTCAACTAGGGATGGGTGCACAGTGGACAGTGATCCTGGTAGTGAAGGAAGTGGATTTAAGCGATTATCCACTAGCCTTTCTTGATCTTCAGGATACCATCGATCCTCTAATGGTCTCCACTCTGCCCGTTCCAATTCCAAATCTCTCCTATTTTCATCCTGCCACAAATTAGGTCGTTCTGGATATTCACGAATCCTAAGTTCTCCACGCTCATGGAAGCTCCTCTCTGCTATGCCTTCTCTGTCCTCTCTCCACCTCTCCTGCATATACCGATCTATAGGTGGTGGGATGGGAGACCGAGGCCTGAAAGGGGATAAAGGACGAGGAGAAAGAGGTCGGCGAAGGGGAAGGCCGTCTATATCTCGAGGTGGAAAGCGGAGGTCATCTGGAAGTCTAGGATAATCTCTAACATTTCTTTCATACACATCATGAGGTCTTTCAAACCTCTCAAAAGTGCTGCCAGGGCCCCTGTCCATATCTTTCTCTGGGAGTTTATCCCACCATGGGTCAGGTCGAACATCTAGGTCTCGAGGGTAATGCCCGTCATCTCGGGAGAATGCATCGAGAGGCTCTCTAGGGAAATGAGAGGCACTCTCTTTCCAATGCATGTCTCTATCCCAGCCCTCATCTCGGTCTCTTTCCCAATTACGGTCTCTTCCCCAATCCTCATTTCTTTCTCTATCCCAGGCCTCATTTCTTTCTTTTTCCCATGGCTCATATCTGTCTCTTTCCCAGCCTTCATATCTGTCTCTTCCCCAGCCATCTACTCTCTCTCTTTCCAATGGGATCTCTCTCATTCTGTGGTCAGCAGGAAGCTCTGATGGAAATCGCTCATCTTCTACAAATCTGGAATCTCTGTGAAGCCCCTCCCTACCATAAGGTGATGTTGCATCTGGGCCTTGTACAAAAGGCCGCTTTTCTTCTATAAAATTAGCCATTTGTGGAAAGCCCCGATCAGGCAAATTCTCTACATCAGGGTTTCCTGGTCTACCTGGGATTCTTCCCCGTCCCAAACCTCTAGAACGCCCTCTTCCTCTCTTATCAAAGGGTCCATCATAGATTTCTGGAATGCCTCCTTGACTGGACAGTTGCTCTGGATAGCCAATTTCGGCACACTCAGAAAGCCCAGGCCCTACATGTTCCTTGACCCCTAAAGTTGCTTTATTTGGATGTACATTAAACCTGCCTGCTCCCTGATCTGGAAAGTTGACATGCCCTGCAGACCCAGTAAGCCCAGGCCCTCCATGTTCCCTTACTTCCAATGGCCCCTGATGTATTGGCATATTTAATCTACTTTGACCCTGCTGTGGCCTTATAAATCCATGGTTTGCTTCAGGGATGATTAAAGGTTTATCCTGAGGGGCATGAAATGGTCTTGGAGTTAAGCCAGTGGGGCCTCTTCCCCTGGCTGGACTCCATCCTACATTACCACCTCCCCTGACAGCCCCTTGAAATACAGGACCAGCATTTTTGACCATAGATTGGATATTAGGTTCTCCACCAGAATGTGGCCTTTGAACAATATTTTCATCACCTAATCTGTGACCTTGAAATTTCTGGACATTTGATGCACTAGTGGTATTACCTAATTCTGAGACTTCCATCTTAGTTACCATGTAAGAATCTGCCTTAGATGGTGCTTGGCCAACGGACTTCGCAGTTTCAGTGGCCCCAGAGGCAGCTACCTTGGCAGGTGATGGGACTGAAGCAGCTGGTGTCTTGACAAGCCCAGGGTCTGGAATAGGAGCTTTCTTTGCAGAGCCAGGTACCGAAGGAGCTGCTGGCTTGGCAGGCCCAGAGGCCAAAGGCTGGCCAGGCTCTTTTGTTGGAGCAACAGCTGGCTTGGCAGGCCCAGAGGCCAAAGGCTGGTCAGGCTCCGTTGTTGGAGCAACCGCAGCCTTGGTCGTCTCTGTATTTTGAGGGGCAGCTGTCTTGGTAGGTTCCAGGGTTGGAGGTGCTGACACAGAATCAACTGTTTTAGCAGATCCTGGAGTGTTAGAATCACTAGTTTTGGTGATTCCAGATTTCCCCATAGTAACTGTTTTAGCCAGTCCAGGAGACTCTGAAGCACTGGTTTTAGGAAATCCAATAGGCCCTGATCCTGATGAAACCAACTTAGTGTGTTCAGGAACAGAAGTATCTGATGCTTTCCCTACATCAACTCCCATCTTTGAAGGCCCTTGAATTTTATTTCTGACTTGCTCCTGACTACTTGAATCATCTGGCTTTTTAGGTCCCTGACTGCTAGCTTCACCTGCTTTGGATAATGCTATTTGACCTGTTAGACTCTCAGTAGTAGTTTGTTGGTTTGTAGGTGTAGAATGTTTAGTCTCCAAAGGTTTTTGGTATGGTTTTCTAAACTTGCTTTGATAACTACCAGTGATTGGACCTTTTGCCTCTTCTATAGGCTTAGCCACATCTTTCTCTGGATCACTCTGGCTTCCAGGCATAATTTGGTGTAATCTATCCTCAGCATAAGGAGCATTATCATTCCTTCCCATAACTGACTCTGCCTGCCTATTCTGAAGCATTGCTTTGTCTACTTCTTGCAGGGGCCCAGTCAGTCTATCACTAGGACCTGCTATGGGTCCACCTAGCCTTTCACCCGGGGCTGCCAAGAGACCACCCCGCCTTTCAGCTGGAGCGGCCAAGAGCCCACCCCGTCTTTCAACTGGAGCGGCCAAGAGCCCACCCCGTCTTTCAGCTGGAGCGGCCAAGAGCCCACCGCGTCTTTCAGCTGGAGCGGCCAAGAGCCCACCCCGTCTTTCAGCTGGAGCGGCCAAGAGCCCACCCCGTCTTTCAGCTGGAGCGGCCAAGAGCCCACCCCGCCGATCACCTGGTGCGCCCAAGAGTCCACCCCGCCGCTCACCCGGAGTAGCCAGATAGCCACCTCGCCCATCACCAGGGACAGAAAGAGGCCCACCTCTCCCTCTCATATGCCCACCACGCCAGGAACCAGGGGGCCCTATAGGCATGCCACGTCTTACTCCTGGAGCTTCCATGGGACCACCCCGCCAATTGCCAGGGGGACCTTGAGGTCTGATAGACCAATGGCCAGGCCGACCCCGAGGACCACCCCTCCAGTTAGCTGATGGATCTTCTGGCCTATTACCCCAGTCTCCTCCTCCACCCTCAGAACTACCCCACCTATTACCAAAATCATCTTCGGGCTTGCCACTCATGTCATCAGGAATAACCTCATCCCCTCCATGCCAATTACCAGTGTGATCCTCTTGCCTATCAGGCCTCCCCTGTCTATCCTCAGGGCTCCCCTGCCACTGCCTCATAGGGTCCTCATTCACACCCTGCTTTTCAATAGATAAGCTTTCTGGCATATCCCATGTCCCAGACTGAAGACCTTCTGGTCTACCCAATCTTTTATGTGGTGGCCCTTCAGGGCCACCCATTCTACCCAATGGAAAACCTTGCCTATCCAAGCTCCCCTCAGTACAATCCTCTCTATCAATTGGGGCACCATCAGGGCACTCTTTCATATCTACATTGGAATAATCAGAAGAGGCAATTCTGTCCTGCTGAACTCCCTCTGGACGCCCCCACCTGTCCTGCTGAACTCCCTCTGGACGCCCCCACCTGTCCTGCTGAACTCCCTCTGGACGCCCCCACCTGTCCTGCTGAACTCCCTCTGGACGCCCCCACCTGTCCTGCTGAACTCCCTCTGGACGCCCACACTTGTCCTGCTGAACTCCCTCTGGATGCCCACACTTGTCCTGCTGAACTCCCTCTGGACGCCCCCACCTGTCCTGCTGAACTCCCTCTGGACGCCCCCACCTGTCCTGCTGAACTCCCTCTGGACGCCCACACCTGTCCTGCTGAACTCCCTCTGGACGTTCCCACCTGTCCTGCTGAACTCCCTCTGGACGCCCCCACCTGTCCTGCTGAACTCCCTCTGGACGCCCCCACCTGTCCTGCTGAACTCCTTCTGGATGCCCCCACCTGTCCTGCTGAACTCCCTCTGGACGACCCCACCTGTCCTGCTGAACTCCCTCTGGACGCCCCCACCTGTCCTGCTGAACTCCCTCTGGACGCCCCCACCTGTCCTGCTGAACTCCCTCTGGACGCCCCCACCTGTCCTGCTGAACTCCCTCTGGACGCCCCCACCTGTCCTGCTGAACTCCCTCTGGTAGCCCATACCTGTCCTGCTGAACTCCCTCTGGCTCTGGTAGCCCACACCTGTCCTGCTGAACTCCCTCTGGACGCCCCAAACTGTCCTGCTGAACTGCCTCTGGATGCCCCCACCTGTCCTGCTGAACTCCCTCTGGACGGTCCCTACTGTCCTGCTGAACTTCCTCTGGACGGCCCCATGTGCCCTCTAAGGCTCCCTCTGTGCCCCCCCATCTCTCTTTTTGGGCTCCTTCTGCTCCACCCCACCTGTCTTCCTTGGGGCCACCCCACCTATGAAACATATCTCCTGAAGGACTATCTGTATTGACTGAATGGTACTTATGCATTTGCCCTGTAGTGTTCCAATGGTCATCTTGAAGCCCCTTTTTATTCTCTACTCTCTCCCACTGATTGCCTGAAAGCTCATGTCTTTCACCCCACTTGGCTTCACTGGGCTTGTCAACCTTACTGGAGTCAAAATTACTCTGCTCAAATTTTACACTTTCTTTAGTTATGTTGAAGCCTCTTTCCCAAGCACCACCTGATGCAGGATGACCTCTACTAGGAACTTCTGTTGGGACAGACTGATAATCTACTCTGGCTATGTTATGGTCTTTTACCCCGGTACCAAGGGCTTGTCCTTTTGAAAACATGGATTTTTCAATTGGCTGTTCAGCTTTTTGAGATTTTAAATCCTTTATAGATGTTTCTGGAACTTGCGAGAGCTCAGATGAGGAGAGTAAATTGTTTTTTTCAGGGTCTGTTAAAACCAAATTGGCCTGTGTGCCAGAAGAAAATATGCCAGGTCTTTCATCGCTATTTTTCTCCTGAAGTACTGGACGTGGACCTTGGAAACCTCTGGGGCCGGGACCCCACATACTTTGTGAAGGGAACCTTGGCACAGCACCCCTAGGTAGAAACCTGTAAGAAATAAGAAAAAAATTACCATAAAAAAAAAAAAAATATGTGCAGAATTTAACAAAGTGTAATCAGGAAATAGCATGTAATGAAAGAGAATAGAAAAACATGCTATTTGCTCACATGTATCCAAGAATAGGACAGTAAGTCCACAATGGTATAAGCCAACAACCTATACAGCACATCCTACGTAGTGTCCTCCAACAAACATGTATAGGGGGGATTGTTTGTGAGAGACAAGCTGCACTATATATCTATATGCACAGTAACTATAAATATATGCACAGTATATTTTAGCAATGGAAAACCTAGCATAGTCAAGAAATTGTATGCTCTAATTCGCTAGAGCCCGTTATTTTATGACCAGCGATGTTGCAAAAGTGTGGGGTTAACCATAAAGTACTGCTTGGGATACAGAGCATTGCTGGTGAGGCTGATCCAATCAGCAGCACTAGTACACATTTACAGAGTTGCTAAGGATAAAATGACATGATCCAACGAATGTTATCACTATAACGTCTAAGTGGCGCATTGCATAAGTTGTGCATATACCATAAATGTTTATATATGCACAGTATAAATCTGAAATGAAGCACCACATAGCAAAATGTCTGCGTAAACAATGAGTGTGTGTGTGTGTGTATGTATATATATATATATATATATATATATATATATATATATATATATATATATATATATATATATATATATATATATATATATAAAACATAATTTATGTAAGAACTTACCTGATAAATTAATTTCTTTCATATTGGCAAGAGTCCATGAGCTAGTGACATATGGGATATACAATCCTACCAGGAGGGGCAAAGTTTCCCAAACCTCAAAATGCCTATAAATACACCCCCACCACACCCACAATTCAGTTTAACTAATAGCCAAGCAGTGGGGTGATAAAGAAAGGAGTAGAAAGCATCAACAAAGGAAATTTGGAAATAATTGTGCTTTATACAAAAAATCATAACCACCATAAAAAGGGTGGGCCTCATGGACTCTTGCCAATATGAAAGAAATGAATTTATCAGGTAAGTTCTTACATAAATTATGTTTTCTTTCATGTAATCGGCAAGAGTCCATGACCTAGTGACATATGGGATATCAATACCCAAGATGTGGATCTCCACTCAAGAGTCACTAGAGAGGGAGGGAATAAAATAAAAACAGCCATAATCTGCTGAAAAAAATTAATCCACAACCCAAAAATATAAGTTTATTTCATTTGAAAGAAAAAACTTAAATCAAAAGCAGAAGAATCAAACTGAAACAGCTGCCTGAAGAACTTTTCTACCAAAAACTGCTTCAGAAGAAGCAAATACATCAAAACGGTAGATGTTAGTAAATGAATGCAAAGAGGACCAAGTTGTCGCTTTGCAAATCTGATCAACTGCAGCTTCATTCTTAAAAGCCCATGAAGTGGAGACTGATCTAGTAGAATGAGCTGTAATTCTCTGAGGCGGGGCCTGACCCGACTCAAAATAAGCTTGATGAATCAAAAGTTTCAACCAAGAAGCCAAGGAAATAGCAGAAGCCTTCTGACCTTTCCTAGGACCAGAAAATAAAACAAATAGACTGGAAGTCTTCCTGAAATCTTTAGTAGCTTCCACATAATATTTCAAAGCTCTTACCACATCCAAAGACTGTAAGGAACTTTCCAAAGAATTCTTAGTATTAGGACATAAGGAAGGGACAACAATTTCGCTATTAATGTTATTAGAATTCACAACCTTAGGTAAAAATTAAAAAGAAGTCCGCAAAACTGCCTTATCCTGATGAAAAAAAAATCAGAAAAGGAGACTCACAAGAAAGAGCAGATAACTAAGAAACTCTTCTAGCAGAAGAGATGACCAAAAGGAACAACACTTTTCAAGAAAGTAGTTTAATGTCCAAAAATTGCATAGGTTCAAATGGAAGAACCTGTAAAGCCGTCAGAACCAAATTAAGACTCCAAGGAGGAGAAATTGATTAAATAACAGGTTTAATAAGAACTAAAGCCTGTACAAAACAGTGTATATCAGGAAGTATAGCAATCTTTCTGTGAAATAAAACAGAAAGAGCTGAGATTTATCCTTTCAAGGAACTTGCAGACAAACCCTTATCCAAACCGTCCTGAATAAACTGTAAAATTTTAGGAATTCTAAAAGAATGCCAGGAGAATTTATGAGAAGAACACCATGAAATGTAAGTCTTCCAAACTCTATAATAAATCTTTCAAGAAACAGATTTACGAGCTTGTAACATAGTATTAATCACTGAGTCAGAGAAACCTCTATGACTTAGTACTAAGCGTTTAATTTCCATACCTTCAAATTTAATGATTTGAGATCCTGATGGAAAAACGGACCTTGCGATAGTAGGTCTGGCAGAAAGGAAATGGCCAAAGCGGGCAACTGGACATCCAAACCAAATCCGCATACCAAAACCTGTGTGGCCATGCTGGAGCCACCAGCAACACAAATGATTGTTCCATGATGATTTTGGAGATAACTCTTGGAAGGAGAACTAGAGGCGGGAAGATGTAAGCAGGATGATCAAGGACACCAAGGAAGTGTCAGCGCATCCACTGCTTCCGCCTGAACATCCCTGGACCTGGACAGGTATCTGGGAAGTTTCTTGTTTAGATGAGAGGCCATGAGATCTATCTCCGGAAGACCCCACAACTGAACAATCTAAGAAAACACATCTGGATAGAGAAACTACTCCTCTGGATGTAAAGTCTGGCGGCTGAGATAATCCGCCTCCCAATTGTCTACACCTGGGATAAGCACCGCAGGGATTAGACAAGAGCTGGATTCCGCCCAAACAAGTATCCAAGAAACTTTTTTCATAGCTTGGGGACTGTGAGTCCCACCCTGATGATTGACACATGCCACTGTTGTGATATTGTCTGTCTGAAAACAAATGAACGGTTCTCTCTTTAGCAGAGGCCAAAACTGAAGAACTCTGAGAATTGCAAGGAGTTCTAAAATATGTATTGGTAATCTCGCCTCTTGAGATTTCCAAATCCCTTGTGCTGTCAGAGATCCCCAAACAGCTCCCCAACCTGAAAGACTCGCATCTGTTGTGATCACAGTCCAGGTTGCCCGAACAAAAGAAGCCCCTTGAACTAAAGATGGTGATCTATCACCAAGTCAGAGAGTGTTGTATATTGATTCAGCATACAAAGCTATAGAGGTATCATGTGAAAACGAGCAAAGGGGATCGCGTCCGATGCTGCAGTCATGAGACCTAAAACTTCCATGCACAAAGCCACTGAAGGGAAAGACTGAGACTTAAGGTGCCGGCATGCTGCAACCAATTTTAAACGTCTCTTGTCTGTTAGATTCAGTGTCCATGACTCTGTCTCTATCTGGAAGCCTGAAAAGGTGACCCTTGTCTGAGGAATCAAGAAACTTTTGGTAAATTGATCCTCCAACCATGTTTCCAAAGAAACAACACTAGTTGATTCGTGTGAGATTCTGCAGTACGCAAAGACTGAGCTAGTACCAAGATATCGTCCAAATAAGGAGGAAACACCGCAATACCCTGTTCTCTGATTACAGAGAGTAGGGCATCCAGAAACTTTGAAAAGATTCTTGGAGCTGTTGCTAGGCCAAATGGAAGAGTAACAAATTGGTAATGCTTGTTTAGAAAAGAGAATCTCAGAAACTGTTAATGTTCTGGATGAATCGGAATATGAAGGTATGCATCCTGCAAGTCTATTGTGGACATATAATGTGCTTGCTGAACAAAAGGCAGAATATACCTTATAGTCACCATCTTGAAAGTTGGTACTCTTACATAACGATTCAAAGTTTTTCAGATCCAGAACTGGTCTGAATAAATTTTCCTTCTTTGGTACAATAAATAGATTTGAATAAAACCCCAAACCTTGTTCCTGAGGAGGAACTGGCATGATTACCCCTGAAGACTCCAGGTCTGAAACACACTTCAGGAAAGCCTGAGCTTTTACTGGATTTACTCGGGAAAAATCTTCTCACAGGAGGTCTTACTCTGAAACCTATTCGATACCCTTGAGACAATGCTCTGGGATCCATTGATTTTGGACAGATCTTATCCAAATATCTTTGAAAAACCTTAATCTGCCCCCTACCAGCTGAGCACCTTCATGCGGACTTAGGGGCTGACTTTGGTTTCCTAAATGGCTTGGATTTAATCCAATTTGAGGAAGGCTTCCAATTAGAAGCAGACTCCTTGGTGGGAAGATTGAGTTTTTGTTCCTTATTCTGACGAAAGGAACGAAAAAGGTTAGAAGCCTTAGATTTACCCTTAGGTTTTTAATCCTGAGGCAGAAAAAAACTCCCTTCCCCCAGTGACAGTTGAAATAATAGAATCCAACTGAGAACCAAATAAATTATTACCTTGGAAAGGAAAGAGATAGTAATCTAGATTTAGATGTCATATCAGCATTCCAAGATTTAAGCCACAAAGCTCTTCTAGCAAAAAAAAGTTAAAGACATGGATCTAACATCAATTTTGATAATATCAAAAATTGCACCACAATAAAATGATTAGCATATTGCAATAGACGAATAATGCTAGATAAGTCAGAATCCAGTTCCTGTTGCGCAAAATTCTGCAACCAGAAGGTTGAAAATGACCCGAATAGAAATAGGCCTTCCTTAGATAAGATTCAAGCTTCCTATCTAAAGGATCCTTAAAAGGAAGTACTATCTTCCATAGGAATAGTGGTACGTTTAGCAAGAGTAGAAATAGCCCCATCAACTTTGGGGATTTTTTTCCCAAAACTCTATAGATTTTGCTGGTAAAGGATACAATTTTTTAAACCTTGAAGAAGGAATAAAAGAAGTACCTTAGGCTCATATCAGAAATAGCCTCAGCAATAGGAAAAACCCCTGGAGAAACCACAGGAGGTTTAAAAACAGCATTTAAACGTTTATTAGACTGAATGTCAATAGGACTGGTTACCTTAATATCCAAAATAATTAACACTTCTTTTAATAAAGAATGCATATACTCTATTTTAAATAAATAAGTAGATTTGTCAGTATCAATGTCTGAGGAAGAATCTTCTGAATCAGATAGATCCTCATCAGAAGAGGATAAATTATGTTGTTGGTCATTTGAAATTTCATCAATTAAATGAGAAGTTTTAAAAGACCTTTACGTTTATTAGAAGGTGGAGATGCAGACAAAGCCTTCAAAATAGAATCAGAAACAAATTCTTTAAAAATTACAGGTATATCATGCACATTAGAAGTTGAAGGAACTACAACTGGCAATGTGGTATTACTGATGGATACACTAACTGCATGTAAAAGTTTATCATGACAACTATTACAAATGACATTCGGCGAATAATTTCAAAAATTTTACAACAAATGCACTTAGCTTTGGTAGGACCGATGTCAGGCAGCAATGTTCCAACAGAAACTTCTGAGGCAGAATCAGATAAAGACATCTTGCAAAATGTAAGAGAAAAAACAACATAAAAAGTGAAATTATCAATTTCCTTATATGACAGTTTCAGGAATGGGAAAAAAAAGCAAATAGCATAGGCCTCTGATAGAGAAAAAAAATCAAGAGGCAAACATCAATAGGGTATTGAAATAATGAAAAAGTTTGGCGCCAAGTATGACGCACAACGTAACGTAAACTTTTTGGCGCCAAAAATAACCGGAAATGACACACTCGCGTCACTAATGACGCAACCGTGTGAAAGATCTCTGCGTCAAATATGACGCCGGAAACGACGAAGTTGCGTCGGACGTATTTTTCCGCGCCAAAAATGTTGCAATAAAGTTTAGCATTTCACGCACCCGCGGGCCTAATGCCATCCACAATTTGCAAGAAGTAGTCAATTGAAAAAAGCTAAACCCCAGGTAAGAAAAAAAATTCTATAAAATTTGTTTATATTACCCAAATATGAAACTGACAGTCTGCAGAAGGAAATACATGAACCTGACTCATGGCAAATATAAGTACAATACATATATTTAGAACTTTATATAAATGCATAAAGTGCCAAACCATAGCTGAGGTGTCTTAACCTCTTAAGGACATATGACGGAATTTTTCCGTCATAAAACAATTGAGCAAACTGAAAGCTGTGTCCTTAAAGGGTTAAGTAATAAAAAACATACTTACCAAAAGACACCCATCCACATATAGCAGATAGCCAAACCAGTACAGAAACAGTTATCAGTAGAGGTAATGGTAAATGAGAGTATATCGTCGATCTGAAAAGGGAGGTAGGAGATGAAATCTCTACGACCGATAACAGAGAACCTATTAAACAGATCTCCTGTGAGGAGAACCATTGCATTCAATAGGTGATACTCCCTTCACATCCCTCTGACATTCGCTGTACTCTGAGAGGAATCGGGCTTCAAAATGCTGAAAAGCGCATGTCAACGTAGAAATCTTAGCACAAACCTACTTCACCACCTCCATAGGAGGCAAAGTTTGTAAAACTGAATTGTTGGTGTGGTGAGGGGTGTATTTATAGGCATTTTGAGGTTTGGGAAACTTTGCCCCTCCTGGTAGGAATGTATATCCCATACGTCACTAGCTAATGGACTCTTGCCAAATACATGAAAGAAATATATAGATATATAGATCAAAACAAATGCAACCCAATGTAATAAGAACAATAATAATGTATACAACACTAAAAATACACAGCAGAATATCAGAGAAAAGAAATATATAACCTTGTGAGTGGAAAAACAATAAGAAAATGTATGCTTACCTGATAAATGTATTTCTTTTTTTGACACTATGAGTCCACGGATCATCTTAATTTCTAATGGGATATTCACCTCCTGGTCAGCAGGAGGAGACAGAGCACCACAGCAGAGCTGTTAAATAGCTCCTCCCTTCCCTCCCACTCCAGTCATTCGACCGAAGCTAGGAAGAGAAAGGAAAAGCCAAGGTGCAGAGGTGTCTGAAGTTTACAATAACCCACAACCTGTCTAAAAGAACAGGGCGGGCCGTGGACTCGTGTCAAAAAAGAAATAAATTTATCAGGTAAGCATAATTTTTCTTTTCTTTTTTAAGACACAAGTCCACGGATCATCTTAATTACTAATGGGATTCAGTACCCAAGCTAGAGTACACAGATGAAACGGGAGGGACAAGACAGGAAACCTAAACGGAAGGCACCACTGCTTGAAGATCCCTTTTCCTAAAAGTGGCCTCAGCCGAGGCAAAAGTGACAAATTAGTAAAAACTTTGAAAAAGAATTTAGACTAGACCAAGTTGCAGCCTTGCAAACCTGTTCCACAGAAGCTTTAATGAGGAAGCAACAGCCCTCATGTAATGAGCCGTAACTCTCCCGGGAGGCTGCTGCCTGGCAATTTCATATGTAAAACGTATAATACTCTTCAGTCAAAAAGAAAGAGAAGGAGCCGTAGCTTTCTGCTCCTTGCGTTATTTTTTTTTGTTTTGTTTTGTTTTTTGAGAAAAACACATAAAAAATACTGACAAAAGTCCTTAGTCGCCTGCAGGTAAAACTTTAAAGCACGGACCACATCCAAATTGTGCAGAAGTCCTTCCGTCTGAGAAGGATTAGAACACAGGAGAAGAACAACAATCTCCTGATTAGTGTTCCGAACAGAAACAACCTTAGGAAGAAATCCTAAGTTAGTACGTAAAACTACCTTATCTGAATGGAAAATAAGATAAGGAGACTCATACTGTAATGCCGAGAGCTCTGACACTCTCCAGTAAATGAACAGTACCCGTGGGTAGACTTGAATTCTCAACCTTCTGCTCCTCTTATTGTGTGCTAGCCACTAGGCTACGCCAGAGAGCAACAAGAAATAAAACTTTCCCATATAACGTAATATCCATAGAATACATAGGCTCAAACGGAGCCCCTTGAACTCTGAGAACTCAATTCAGACTCCATGTAGGAGTAACTGGTGTGAACACAGGCCTGATCCAACCATGGCCTGACAAACAGATTGAATAACAGAGACATCTGCTAGATGTCTGTATCAAAATAGATAAAAACAGAGATTTGACCCTTTAGGAAACTTGACGATAAACCTCTCTCTAAACCATTTTGAAGAAAAGACAAAATACTAGGAATCCTAACTCTACTCCATGAGTAGCCCATGGATTCACATCAAAAGAAATAATGACCTCATAACTTAAGATAAAAAAAATTTTTTTTTGCAGAGACAGGCTTACGAGCCTGAATTATGGTCAAAATAACAGAGTCAGAAAACCCTGCTTGGATAATATTAAGCGTTCAATCCCCAAGCAATCAGTTTTAGAGAAACCAGAGTTGGATGAAGGAGGGGCCCCATAAATTAGAGGGGCCTTCCTAAATGGAAGTCTCCAAAGTGGCAGAGATGACATGTCCACCAGGTCTGCATACTAATCCTGCTGAAGCTGGTGCTATAAGGATCACCAATGCCCTCTCCTGCTTGATCCGAGCAATGATCCGGGAAAGAAAAACTGGGGAACACTTCCGGATGGAGTTCCCACTCCCCCGGATAAAAAGTCTGCCTGCTTCGGGAAATCCACCTCCCAGTTGACCCCCTTGGGATGTGGATTATCGACAGGCTGCAAGAATGGGCCTCCGCCCACTGAATTATTTTGAATACCTCTGTCATTGCTAAGGAACTCCTCGTTCCTCCCTGATGATTGAAGTAAGCCACTGACGTTAAATTGTTCGACTGGAACCTGATAAACTGGACCGAGGCTAACTGAGGCCAGGCCAGAAGAACCTTGTAGATCGCTCTCAGCTCCAGAATGTTTATAGGAAGAACAGACTCTGACTGAGTCCAAACCCCCTGAGCCCTTAGGGAGCCCCAGATTGCTCCCCATCCTAAAAGGCTGGCGGCTATTGTCACAAACACCCAAGATAGTATGCAAAAACAGGTTCCCTGGGAGAGATGATCCAGAGATAACTACCATTGAAGAGAATCCCTAGTCTCCAGCTCCAGCAGTATTTGAGGAGACAAATCTGTATGATCTCTGATCCATTGCCAGAGCATGCTTAACTGCGGAGGTCTGAGATGGAATCAAGCAAACCTCCATGTACTGAACCACTGAAGGCCAAGGAGTGGACTGAATGATTAGACAAGTATCGATGATCTGATGTCTTGATATTCTATCAGAAAAATCTTCATAGACATGGAATCTACTATGGTACCCAAGAAAGTTACCCTTGTGCTTGGTACTAAGGAACTCCATCCAAATTAACCTTCCACCCGTGAGATCGTGGAAAGGAGAACACCATGTCTGTGTGAAATCTCAGAGCTGTGGCAAGACCGAAAGGAAGAGCCACGAACTGGAAGCGTTTGTCCAAAAAGGCAAACCTTAGAACTTGAGACGATTCTTGAGAATGGCACATGAATGTACACGTCCTTTAAATCCACTGTTGTCATAAATTGACCCTCTTGGATCAAGGGAAGAATGGAACAAATAGTTTCCATTGCGAAGAACGGTACAGTGAGAACTTTGTTTAGACTCTTGATCTACAAAGTGGTCTGAAAACTCCCTCTTTTTTGGGAACTAGAAACCGATTGGGATAAAAAACCTGGAACCTGTACCTGTATTGGAACTGGAACAATCACTCCCAGGTCTGAGAGGTCTCCTACGCAGTGTAAGGACGCCTCTCCTCTTCTGATCTGCAGAAATTCCTGAAAGCAGAAACCTGCCTCTGGGAGGAAAACTTTTGAACTCTAATTTGTATCCCTGGGGCACTATTTTCTATTGCCCAGGGATCCTGAACATTTTGAACCCAAGCCTGAGCGAAGACGGAAAGTCTGCCCCCTACAAGATCCGATCTCGGATCGGGGGCATGTCCTTCATGCTGTCTCTGTCCTTTCCTTGTAAGGAATCGCTAAAAGCTTAGACTTAGAGCCTTGCTCTTCGGATGTATGCTCTAACTATAAATCTCTGTGAGCTGGAACAGAGAAACCTGAAACCTATGCTCCCAGTTTGAAAACTTAAAGGGAAGAAATTGAAATAAAGGAATTAACCAATCTGAAAGCTTTTATCCTATACTGGATTATATCCAGGGGAGATTCTGATTTAGTATCAGACCACGCATCAAATCAATATGCCATCGCACTAGAGATGGTAGCAAAGTACACGCTGGTTATCATTGTAAGCCCTGGTGTACATCCCTTTCTAATGGTTTGTCCATAGGACCTTAGAAAAACCAACTATCCTCTAAGGGCATAGTAGGTCTCTTAGCTAAGCTGGAAACTACTCCTTCAACCCTAGGGAATGTTTGCCCAGCCTCCTTAGCTGAATCGGCTATGGGAAACATATTGAAATATAGGCAATGCGAATGAAGGTGTTCAAGCTGAAAAACTGAAAGAAAAAACAACCTCATGGTCAAATAAAGATACTATTTATCTGAGACTTCTCTCTCTCATATAACCCTGAAGTATCTTCCTCTGTCAGGCACAGGGAAGACACAGAGTAGCAATCGCCCTAAACGATTGAAAATAATTCCTCTAAAAATGTTTTCTCCCACGTGGGAAAAACAAATAATGTATGAAATGCAGTGTAACTCCAGATGGAGTGTGAGAGAAAACGCAGGGCACTGCATGTGGGCCATAACATTTTGTGGACACTATAGGAAAAATTTGTGGCACAATGTGACCATTGTCAAAAGCAAACACCGTGAAAGGATAAGGTTCAGTAAAAGAGTGCAATCATTTAATAAAAATTGACACCTTAAAAAAAACGTTACTGTCACTTTAAATCTTAAAAGGTAACTATTTAATGTGTGCTCTTGTTCCATCCTAAGACACAAGGATGAAATAAGCATTAAACAGCTGAAATTCCTTAATTAAAGTAACGCCTAAAAAAAAAAAGTGTTACTGTCACTTTAAATGTTAAAACTTAACTTTATTTTATGTGTGCTTTTGTTCCATCCTAAAACACAAGGATGAAAGAAGCATTAAACATCTGAAATTCCTACTTTTTATTTGTGTGCAGAAACGGGTTAGATATTCCTGACTAAGCCTCTTTTGAAACACTGTCCGGTGTAATACCTTCACCCTAAAGAGAGAACCATTCTCTACTAAATCTTCCGATACCAGGAAGAACAAACACATATGTGCGCAACTAAAATGGCGCCAAACATAACTCCGCCCATCGTGGGCATTATCATAATCCTCTCCCGGTCGCCATTAGCAAAAAAAAAAAAAAAAAAAAAAAAAAAAGCCTTCGGGGGTATAGCAACGGACTGAACAGCTTCTAGTCCGAAAAAATAAACTAATGTGGAACCACCCATACTGAGCTCGCTCAAGCATAGCTCCTCAACTATGGCCACAAGAAATCTCCCGGTCGGCTATTAAACCGCCGGGAGATAAGAACATAAATCCTGTACATTGCTTCACACTGAGCTTCTGAAATCTAGCTCAACGGAAATGTCAATCTAACACTTATGTCAATACGAGATCTCCCGGTCGGCTATAATCAAACCGCCGAGAGATAAGAATGCGCGTACCATGCGTTCTATATCTGATGCATACCGCAACGGAACGTCAAAACATCAACCATGGCAATATAAGATCTCCTGGTAGGCTATTAATAAACCGCCGGGAGATATAACACCAGTCACATGCCACTGAGCCCATCTGATGTATAGCTCTTCAGGGATGGCTATGTTATGGAAACAGCTCGTTCTATGTATGGCTCCTTAGCTATGAAATGAGAGCCTATGTGCCAAACAGGCCCAGAACCTGCGTCTAACTGTCCCAAAGTGTCCCCTGAAACTCTAAGGGAATCTAAAAATGAAATTACATCCGATGAGGAATAAAATGAAGTGCCCAACTTTCTTCCGAGACTTCTTCTGCAACCCCCAGAATAAAGTTAGCGCTTGCAGAGAAACAGAGAATGCAGGTACTCAAGGGGTATCATAAAAAAATCAAATTTATTTGAAAATTTTTAAAAAAAATACAGCTACAACACCGCAGTAAGCACATAGGTAAAGCCAGGGAGGCAGGCAAACAAACACAATCGTCAGACGATTGTGTTTGTTTGTCTGCCTGGCTACTTTAAAAATAATAAACTCTTGATAGAAGAATCTAATCTAACACCTCACTTTACCTCTTCCTATCACTAACTAAGGCAAAGAGAATGACTGGAGTGGAAGGGAAGGGAGGAGCTATTTAACAGCTGTGCTGTGGTGCTCTTTGCCTCCTCCTGCTGACCAGGAGGTGAATATCCCATTAGTAATTAAGATGATCCGTGGACTCATTGTGTCTTAAAAAAGAAAAATGTCTAATAACTAAATTATATCATTTAGTTATAAGACTTTTTTCTTTTTTAAGACACAATAGCTCCAAAGGTCAGCTCTCTGTCGTAGGGGGGTCAAAATCCTAATAACAGATGGTCTGAAGAAAAAAACACAGAGGCGCCCAATGGCCTAATACCATAATACCAAGGGACAAGCGAAAAAACATAATTTATGCTTACCTGATAAATTCCTTTCTTCTGTTGTGTGATCAGTCCACGGGTCATCATTACTTCTGGGATATAACTCCTCCCCAACAGGAAATGCAAGAGGATTCACCCAGCAGAGCTGATATAGCTCCTCCCCTCTACGTCAGTCCCAGTCATTCGACCAAGAATCAACGAGAAAGGAGTAACCAAGGGTGAAGTGGTGACTGGAGTATAATTTAAAAGATATTTACCTGCCTTAAAAACAGGGCGGGCCGTGGACTGATCACACAACAGAAGAAAGGAATTTATCAGGTAAGCATAAATTATGTTTTCTTCTGTTATGTGTGATCAGTCCACGGGTCATCATTACTTCTGGGATACCAATACCAAAGCAAAAGTACACGGATGACGGGAGGGATAGGCAGGCTCATTATACAGAAGGAACCACTGCCTGAAGAACCTTTCTCCCAAAAATAGCCTCCGAAGAAGCAAAAGTGTCAAATTTGTAAAATTTGGAAAAAGTATGAAGCGAAGACCAAGTTGCAGCCTTGCAAATCTGTTCAACAGAGGCCTCATTCTTAAAGGCCCAAGTGGAAGCCACAGCTCTAGTGGAGTGAGCTGTAATTCTTTCAGGAGGCTGCTGTCCAGCAGTCTCATAGGCTAAACGTATTATGCTACGAAGCCAAAAAGAGAGAGAAGTAGCAGAAGCTTTTTGACCTCTCCTCTGTCCAGAATAAACGACAAACAGGGAAGAAGTTTGGCGAAAATCTTTAGTTGCCTGCAAGTAGAACTTGAGGGCACGAACTACATCCAGATTGTGTAGAAGACGTTCCTTCTTTGAAGAAGGATTTGGACACAAGGATGGAACAACAATCTCTTGATTGATATTCCTGTCAGTGACTACCTTAGGTAAGAACCCAGGTTTAGTACGCAGAACTACCTTGTCTGAGTGAAAAATCAGATAAGGAGAATCACAATGTAATGCTGATAACTCAGAGACTCTTCGAGCCGAGGAGATAGCCATTAAAAACAGAACTTTCCAAGATAACAATTTTATATCAATGGAATGAAGGGGTTCAAACGGAACACCCTGTAAAACGTTAAGAACTAAGTTTAAACTCCATGGCGGAGCAACGGTTTTAAACACAGGCTTGATCCTAGCTAAAGCCTGACAAAAGGCCTGGACGTCTGGATTTTCTGACAGACGTCTGTGTAACAAGATGGACAGAGCTGAAATCTGTCCCTTTAATGAACTGGCTGATAAACCCTTTTCTAAACCTTCTTGTAGAAAGGACAATATCCTAGGGATCCTAACCTTACTCCAGGAGTAACGTTTGGATTCACACCAGTATAGGTATTTGCGCCATATTTTATGGTAAATCTTTCTGGTAACAGGCTTCCTAGCCTGTATCAGGGTATCAATAACCGACTCAGAAAAACCACGTTTTGATAAAATCAAGCGTTCAATTTCCAAGCAGTCAGTTTCAGAGAAGTTAGATTTTGATGTTTGAATGGACCCTGTATCAGAAGGTCCTGTCTTAGAGGTAGAGACCAAGGCGGACAGGATGACATGTCCACTAGATCTGCATACCAAGTCCTGCGTGGCCATGCAGGCGCTATTAGAATCACAGATGCTCTCTCCTGTTTGATTTTGGCAATCAATCGAGGAAGCAGCGGGAAGGGTGGAAACACATAAGCCATCCCGAAGTTCCAAGGTGCTGTCAAAGCATCTATCAGAACCGCTCCCGGATCCCTGGATCTGGACCCGTAGTGAGGAAGTTTGGCGTTCTGGCGAGACGCCATGAGATCTATCTCTGGTTTGCCCCAACGTCGAAGTATTTGGGCAAAGACCTCCGGATGAAGTTCCCACTCTCCCGGATGAAAAGTCTGGCGACTCAAGAAATCCGCCTCCCAGTTCTCCACTCCCGGGATGTGGATTGCTGACAGGTGGCAAGAGTGAGACTCTGCCCAGCGAATTATCTTTGATACTTCCATCATTGCTAGGGAGCTCCTTGTCCCTCCCTGATGGTTGATGTAAGCTACAGTCGTGATATTGTCCGACTGAAACCTGATGAACCCCCGAGTTGTTAATTGGGGCCAAGCCAGAAGGGCATTGAGAACTGCTCTCAATTCCAGAATGTTTATTGGAAGGAGACTCTCCTCCTGATTCCATAATCCCTGAGCCTTCAGAGAATTCCAGACAGCGCCCCAACCTAGTAGGCTGGCGTCTGTTGTTACGATTGTCCAGTCTGGCCTGCTGAATGGCATCCCCCTGGACAGGTGTGGCCGATAAAGCCACCATAGAAGAGAATTTCTGGTCTCTTGATTCAGATTCAGAGTAGGGGACAAATCTGAGTAATCCCCATTCCACTGACTTAGCATGCACAATTGCAGCGGTCTGAGGTGTAGGCGTGCAAAAGGTACTATGTCCATTGCCGCTACCATTAAGCCGATCACCTCCATGCATTGAGCTACTGACGGGTGTTGAATGGAATGAAGGACACGGCATGTATCTTGAAGCTTTGTTAACCTGTCTTCTGTCAGGTAAATCTTCATTTCTACAGAATCTATAAGAGTCCCCAAGAATGGAACTCTTGTGAGAGGAAAAAGAGAACTCTTCTTTTCGTTCACTTTCCATCCATGCGACCTTAGAAATGCCAGAACTAACTCTGTATGAGACTTGGCAGTTTGAAAGCTTGAAGCTTGTATTAGAATGTCGTCTAGGTACGGAGCTACCGAAATCCCTCGCGGTCTTAGTACCGCCAGAAGGGCACCCAGAACCTTTGTGAAGATTCTTGGGGCCGTAGCCAATCCGAATGGAAGAGCTACGAACTGGTAGTGCCTGTCTAGGAAGGCAAACCTTAGATACCGGTGATGATCTTTGTGAATCGGTATGTGAAGGTAAGCATCTTTTAAATCCACTGTGGTCATGTACTGACCCTTTTGGATCATGGGTAAGATTGTCCGAATAGTTTCCATTTTGAACGATGGAACTCTTAGGAATTTGTTTAGAATCTTTAAATCTAAGATTGGCCTGAAAGTTCCCTCTTTTTTGGGAACCACAAACAGGTTTGAGTAGAACCCTTGTCCTTGTTCCGACTGCGGAACCGGATGGATCACTCCCATTAATAACAGATCTTGTACGCAGCGTAGAAACGCTTCTCTCTTTATCTGGTTTGTTGACAACCTTGACAGATGAAATCTCCCTCTTGGGGGAGATAATTTGAAGTCTAGAAGGTATCCCTGAGATATGATCTCTAGCGCCCAGGGATCCTGAACATCTCTTGCCCAGGCCTGGGCGAAGAGAGAAAGTCTGCCCCCCACTAGATCCGGTCCCGGATCGGGGGCTCTCGGTTCATGCTGTCTTTGGGGCAGCAGCAGGTTTCCTGGCCTGTTTGCCCTTGTTCCAGGACTGGTTAGGTTTCCAGCCTTGCCTGTAACGAGCAACAGCTCCTTCCTGTTTTGGTGCAGTGGAGGTTGATGCTGCTCCTGTTTTGAAATTCCGAAAGGGACGAAAATTAGACTGTCTAGCCTTAGCTTTGGCTTTGTCTTGAGGTAGGGCGTGGCCCTTACCTCCTGTAATGTCAGCGATAATTTCTTTCAAACCGGGCCCAAATAAAGACTGCCCCTTGAAAGGTATATTAAGTAATTTGGACTTAGAAGTAACATCAGCTGACCAGGATTTTAGCCACAGTGCCCTACGTGCCTGTATGGCGAATCCTGAGTTCTTAGCCGTAAGTTTGGTTAAATGTACTACGGCCTCCGAAATGAATGAATTAGCTAGTTTAAGGACTCTAAGCCTGTCCATAATGTCGTCTAGCGTAGATGAACTAAGGTTCTCTTCCAGAGACTCAATCCAAAATGCTGCCGCAGCCGTAATCGGCGCGATACATGCAAGGGGTTGCAATATAAAACCTTGTTGAACAAACATTTTCTTAAGGTAACCCTCTAATTTTTTATCCATTGGATCTGAAAAAGCACAGCTATCCTCCACCGGGATAGTGGTACGCTTAGCTAAAGTAGAAACTGCTCCCTCCACCTTAGGGACCGTTTGCCATAAGTCCCGAGTGGTGGCGTCTATTGGAAACATTTTTCTAAATATTGGAGGGGGTGAGAACGGCACACCGGGTCTATCCCACTCCTTAGTAACAATTTCAGTTAATCTCTTAGGTATAGGAAAAACGTCAGTACTCGCCGGTACCGCAAAGTATTTATCCAACCTACACAGTTTCTCTGGTATTGCAACGGTGTTACAATCATTGAGAGCTGCTAAGACCTCCCCTAGTAATACACGGAGGTTCTCTAATTTAAATTTAAAATTTGAAATATCTGAATCCAATCTGTTTGGATCAGAACCGTCACCCACAGAATGAAGCTCTCCGTCCTCATGCTCTGCAAGCTGTGACGCAGTATCAGACGTGGCCCTAGTATTGTCAGCGCACTCTGTTCTCACCCCAGAGTGATCGCGCTTGCCTCTTAGTTCTGGTAATTTAGACAAAACTTCAGTCATAACAGTAGCCATATCATGTAATGTTATCTGTAATGGCCGCTCAGATGTACTAGGCGCCATATTATCACGCACCTCCCGGGCGGGAGATGCAGGTACTGCCGCGTGAGGCGAGTTAGTCGGCATAACTCTCCCCTCGCAGTTTGGTGAAATTTGTTCACATTGTACAGATTGACTTTTATTTAAAGTAGCATCAATACAGTTAGTACATAAATTTCTATTGGGCTCCACCTTGGCATTGGAACAAATGACACAGATATCTTCCTCTGAGTCAGACATGTTTAACACACTAGCAATAACTTGCAACCTGGTTATAATCTTTTTTAGCAAAAACGTACTGTGCCTCAAAGAGGTACTAAACGATTAAATGACAGTTGAGATAATGAACTGAAAAACAGTTATAGCATCAAACTTTAAAACAACACAACTTTTAGCAAAGGTTTTGTTCCCATTAGTAAAATAACAATAATTAAATTTGAAATAAAAATACAGAGCAACGTTTTTATTCACAGTCAATATAAAATTCTCACAGCTCTGCTGAGAGAATATACCTCCCTTCAAAGAAGTTTGAAGACCCCTTAGATCTGTCAGAGATGAACCGGATCATGCAGGAAATATAAGAGTAGCTGACTGGAAATTTTTGATGCGTAGCAAAGAGCGCCAAAAACGGCCCCTCCCTCTCACACACAGCAGTGAAGAGAAACGAAACTGTCACAATTAAAGCAAACAACTGCCAAGTGGAAAATAATGCCCAAATATTTATTCACTCAGTACCTCAGCAATGTAAACGATTCTACATTCCAGCAAAAACGTTTAACATGACAAATACTTATTAAAAGGATTAGTGACCTTTAACAGAGTAGTTCCGGTGAAATACCATCCCCAGAATACTGAAGTGTATACATACATGTCATTATAACGGTATGGCAGGATTTTTTCATCAATTCCATTCAGAAAATAAAAACTGCTACATACCTCAATGCAGATTCATCTGCCCGCTGTCCCCTGATCTGAAGCTTTTACCTCCCTCAGATGGCCGAGAACAGCAATATGATCTTAACTACTCCGGTTAAAATCATAGTAAAAAACTCTGGTAGATTCTTCTTCAAACTCTGCCAGAGAAGTAATAACACGCTCCGGTGCTATTGTAAAATAACAAACTTTTGATTGAAGTCATAAAAACTAAGTATAATCACCATAGTCCTCTCACACATCCTATCTAGTTGTTGGGTGCAAGAGAATGACTGGGACTGACGTAGAGGGGAGGAGCTATATCAGCTCTGCTGGGTGAATCCTCTTGCATTTCCTGTTGGGGAGGAGTTATATCCCAGAAGTAATGATGACCCGTGGACTGATCACACATAACAGAAGAAATATGTGTATCCAGGGAATATGCACAGTTACATGTAGCTAAGCACCTCCAGATGCAATATACAGACTGGGACTTCTCAGCCGCCCAGCTGACTGTTTCAAAGGTTTCAGCAAATAAGAAAGCTGCCAAAACTGATGCAGGAGTATAGATGGATTCCCAGATAAAATCCAGCAGCAAGTGCATTAGTTAAAAAGAATATTTTTATTTTAAAAGCAACTTGTTTCTCAGCCTACAACTGGCCGTTTCCTCAGGCTATGATCATAGAGAAGTCCCAGTCTGTGTATATTGCGCCTGGAGGTGCTTTGTTACGTGAGCATATTCCCTGGATACACATATTTGTACAAACTGTACTGGGCTATGTTGGCTCTATATAGGAGGACCTCACTGGTAAAGAAGTACTGCAGAATTATCTCTGCGTCTGTACAGTTTGCTGGGCAACTGTGAGGTCTGCTTCCGTGCACTTTTTGGTGCTATTCGTTTGTGTTAGTCTAACATATTTCGCTTGTCCCTTGGTATTGTGGTATTAGGCCATTGGGCGCCTCTGTGTTTCTTTTTTCAGAACATTTTCTTCAGGTCAATTTGAAATGAGGCAGCCGCACTAAAGCACCAACTCAGCTGCAATGTGATGATTGACTTGAGAATAAATTTGTTTTTAAGCTTTATAAAACATTGCAAATTAGCTGCAGAGTTAAGTTTATAAAATAAATAAGTTTCTTTTGCTCTTGGTCTAACATCACATCACATAACTATAAGGTACAAATGTAATAAAAAAGGTGCATTCCTTACAAGAACACTTTACATCCCTGCAGCGCTGCTCCATTTGACTGTTCTCTTCAAACAGTGCTCCACTCTGGTTGCACTGTTAAAGAGAACTTGCACAGTACAGCCAGAGCACAGCGCTGTTTGAAGAGAACAGCTCTACAAAACAAAAGCGCTAATCGTTCCTACCACTTTCTACAGACAGGCTTAATTTTCTGACATCTCAGACCACAACATGTTCTGCCTTGGGGCCTCACACACAGCTGCTCATTCTTGGAGAAACGTGTGCACATAGCCTGAGGCACCAGCGTTCACAACTCATAAGTATACAAGTCTGTGATTGGCTAAAGTCTGTCACGTGATACAGAGGAAAGGGAAAGGAAATATGAAGGAGACTAACAGGTGGAGACAGGTACATTAAAAGGGATATGAAAACCCAAAAATCATTCTTTCATGATTTATCTAGAGCAGCGACTTTAAACAACTTTCTAATTTACTTCTATTATACATTTTGCTTCGCTCTCTTGGTATCGTTTGCTGAAAAGCAGGGACGTAGTTTAGGAGCCAGCCCATTTATTTTGCAGGTAAATTTACGTTTTTCCTCTGCTGGATTGTGAACTGTGTCATAAAACAGTGATCACAATACACGACCGGCCACAGAAAAATAAAAGATAAAAGCAGAGCTCTTATAGGTAACCATTTGCTAACAGGATCATAAAGAACATGCAGGAACAGAAGCTAAAAACGTATTTCCTTCGGGGAGAGCATGACATTTAAAAACATTCCAATTTACTTCTATTATCGCATTTGTTTTGTTCTTTTTGCATCCTTTGTTGAAAGGCATACCTAGGTTGGTTGAGGAGCAGAAATGCATTGCAGAGAGCTGGCTGCTGATTGGTGGTTACACAAATCTGTAGCTTGCCATTGGTTCACCTGTGTTCAGGTATCTTGCAGTAGTGCATTTCTGCTCCTTCAGCAAAGGATACCAGGAGAACAAGTCAAATTTGATAATAGAAATAATTCTGAAGCATTAAAAAGGTCATTGTGTTTAAATAGTTCTCTTTCATGCGCAGATGTCTGAAGAGGTCAGCAGGTGCAACCTTACCTGGGTCCTGCATCAAACTGCTGATGGGGAGGGGTACATGACGGCTCGTCGCTGGGGAACCATGGTTTTGTGTCACTAGCAGACACTGGGACATCGTGGGACATGGTATATGATGAAGTTGGAGGCTGTGGCAAGCTGACAGCAGCAGGTTCAGACGGAGCAGGGCCACCTGTAGGCTCAGTTTCTGAGGCGTCCTTGGCTTCTCCTACAGACTCATGCGGCAAAGGCAGCTGTGCTTTAGAATCGGACACAGCTGTGACTGGAGGTAGAGGGGGCAGAGGCTCAGAATTTGATGAAGCTGTAACAGGAGGCAGGGGAGGTTGAGCATCAGAATAAGGGGCAGATGGCAATGGTGGCATAGGAGGTGGAGGACCCTCTGAATAGGATGTGGCTGGCACTGGAGGCAGAGGGGGAGGTGTAACCATTGGTGGAGCTGCTCCCGTGAATACTGGGGGTATGCCAACAGCGGGTGGAACTGCTGGGGGCATCACTGGTGGGTATGAGGAGTATGTAGGAATCATGGGCATCGCGCTGACATACTGACTGCCTCCATACTGCTGCTGCAAGCTCTTCAGCGAGCTCACTCTCTCTTTCAGATAAGATTTGGTGGCTTTCATCTGCCCCTGCCATGAATTCCACTGCGCCTGGTACTCCTGCAGCTGGTCCTTGTGAGGATAAGTCTGCAACAATTCCACCCATTTCTTATACTGCGTCTCCCATTCCTGATGAAGCGCCAGGAACTGCTTCTGTTGCATCTCATAGTGCTGCAGCTGCAAATCAATGGTCAGGGCCTGAGGAAGAAAGAAGACTTCAGTAAACACATCCCAGGGCTCATTGTACTAAAGATAACAAGCAGCTTTAACTTACCGCAACGTGTGGGGCCTGCTGGGTAATCTGCTGATAACGCTGCAAAAGCTGCTGCAAGGTGGCATGCTTCTGGATTATTCCCTGGTACTGGAAGCCAAGTCTGTGGTGCTCATACTGCTGCCAATGGGCCGCCGCCGCCTGAAGCGTCTTTAGTCTCTGCTCTTGTTCCGGATCCTCAGACAGATTAATGTTGGACTAAAACAGAAGAGACACAAAGATGGATTTATATGCAACTCGTAAGTCTAGCAATGTACAGACTGTTCCCCAGCCGTATCTTTACCTCATCAGACGGTGGAGGGGGAGGAGCCTCATCCGTAGGAGGAAGGGGAGGAGCCGAGCCGTCAGGTGCGGTCCCACCCTGATACTGCTGTACTTGTAATGCAGAACCGGACAAATTATTCTGTAACTTTGCTTTACGCTGCAAGCTCAACAGATGTTGTTTGTACCAATACTGCTGTTGCTGCTGCAGAAACAAACATGAAGAATCATAATCAGACATCTACATTATATTACTAGTGTAGGTGGCACAAGCATATTATCAGAAAAAGACTCATGCATTGTGCATGCTTGTACACATTATGTTACTAGTGTAGGTGGCACAAGCATATTATCAGAACTAGACTCATGCATTGTGCATGCTTGTACACATTATGTTACTAGTGTAGGTGGCACAAGCATATTATCAGAACTAGACTCATGCATTGTGCATGCTTGTACACATATTACTAGTGTAGGTGGCACAAGCATATTATCAGAACTAGACTCATGCAGTGTGCATGCTTGTACACATATTACTAGTGTAGGTGGCACAAGCATATTATCAGAACAAGACTCATGAAGTGTGCATGCTTGTACACATATTACTAGTGTAGGTGGCACAAGCATATTATCAGAACTAGACTCATGCATTGTGCATGCTTGTACACATTATGTTACTAGTGTAGGTGGCACAAGCATATTATCAGAACTAGACTCATGCATTGTGCATGCTTGTACACATATTACTAGTGTAGGTGGCACAAGCATATTATCAGAACTAGACTCATGCATTGTGCATGCTTGTACACATTATGTTACTAGTGTAGGTGGCACAAGCATATTATCAGAACAAGACTCATGCAGTGTGCATGCTTGTACACATATTACTAGTGTAGGTGGCACAAGCATATTATCAGAACTAGACTCATGCAGTGTGCATGCTTGTACACATGTTACTAGTGTAGGTGGCACAAGCATATCAGAACTAGACTCGTGCAGTGTGCATGCTTGTACACATTATGTTACTAGTGTAGGTTGCACAAGCATATTATCAGAACTATACTTGTGCAGTGTGCATGCTTGTACACATTATATTACTAGTGTAGGTGTCACAAGCATATTATCAGAACTAGACTTGTGCAGTGTGCATGCTTGTACACATTATATTACTAGTGTAGGTGTCACAAGCATATTATCAGAACTAGACTCGTGCAGTGTGCATGCTTGTACACATTATATTACTAGTGTAGGTGTCACAAGCATATTATCAGAACTAGACTCGTGCAGTGTGCATGCTTGTACACATTATATTACTAGTGTAGGTGTCACAAGCATATTATCAGAACTAGACTCGTGCAGTGTGCATGCTTGTACACATTATATTACTAGTGTAGGTGTCACAAGCATATTATCAGAACTAGACTCGTGCAGTGTGCATGCTTGTACACATATTACTAGTGTAGGTGTCACAAGCATATTATCAGAACTAGACTCGTGCAGTGTGCATGCTTGTACACATTATATTACTAGTGTAGGTGGCACAAGCATATTATCAGAACTAGACTCATGCATTGTGCATGCTTGTACACATATTACTAGTGTAGGTGGCACAAGCATATTATCAGAACTAGACTCATGCATTGTGCATGCTTGTACACATATTACTAGTGTAGGTGGCACAAGCATATTATCAGAACTAGACTCATGCAGTGTGCATGCTTGTACACATTACTAGTGTAGGTGGCACAAGCATATTATCAGAACTAGACTCATGCAGTGTGCATGCTTGAACACATATTACTAGTGTAGGTGGCACAAGCATATTATCAGAACTAGACTCATGCAGTGTGCATGCTTATACACATTACTAGTGTAGGTGTCACAGGCGTATCAGAGCTAGACGTTCAGCTCTCAGGGAGTGTGCATAATTGTACACATATTATTAGCGCAGGTGTCACAAGCGTATCAGAGCTAGACGTTCAGCTCTCAGGCAGGTTGCATGCTTGTACACATTACTAGTGTTGGTGTCACAAGTGTATCAGAGCTAGACGTTCAGCTCTCAGGGAGTGTGCATGCTTGTACACATTATATTACTAGTGTAGGTGTTACAAGCGTATCAGAGCTAGACATTCA
>NC_069499.1:12980352-13057852 GCF_027579735.1 Bombina bombina | reverse complement strand
GGTATCTGGGGGAGGTAGGTTAGATTCAGACGGAGGGGGGTAACTGGTATCTGGGGGAGGTTGGCCAGGTGCAGGGGGAGGTAGGTTAGATTCAGACGGAGGGGGGTAACTGGTATCTGGGGGAGGTTGGCCAGGTGCAGGGGGAGGTAGGTTAGATTCAGACGGAGGGGGGTAACTGGGGAACCCAGGGGGGGGGATGGTGGGGGGGTACGTGGGGGGAGGATAGAGGTAAGGCTGCCTGGGACCATAGTAGCCCCGTCCGCTGCTGTTACCCCAGTCCCCGTAGCCAGCAGGCGGTGGGGGGCAAGCAGGCGGTGGGGGGCCAGGGGGTGGTGGGGCCCCTGGGGTCAGTACACTTTCTAGCTGCTTCTGGTGCATACGCTGCAGCTGCTCCAGCTGGGCCATGTGCTGCTCACGGAAACTTGTAAAGGCCGCAGGAGGAGGAGGGGGAGCCGCGGGAGGGAAGGAGGATGGAGCCGCCGGGCCATAACGGCCCCAGCCCGAGTACATGGCCGGTGCCCGGGGCAGCTCAGTTGTGCACAAAAAAACAAATCAGGTGCGCGAGCCGTAGTCTGAGGATGACCCAGTGAGCGAGCCCCAGTCGCAGGATGACCCAGTGAGCGAGCCCCAGTCGGAGGATGACCCAGTGAGCGAGCCCCAGTCAGAAGACGATCCGGTGCGCGTGCTTGACTGGTTCCCCGGTGCCAGATGGTGCACTCTCAAGTCGGGGGGTCTTTCTCACTCAGTTCTCCCGGTCTCGGATGCTAATTTACAGTCAGATCTCCGGTTCCGCGGACCACTCTGTGAAGACTCTTTCCAGGCGCCGTTGTTCGGGCCCTGTCCTCGCGCACAGGTGACGTCACGCTCGCGCCCAGGCATATAATAGCTCGGGCACTAAGGTCACGTGATGACATGCTCCCCCTAGCGGCCACTTGCTTTACTTTCCTCAGTCACACTGTATGTTGTCATAGTAACAGCTCCCCTGCAGCCATCTTCCTCTACCGGCGCCATATTGAGCCAGCTCTAGGCCTTAATCACACTACTAGCCACCACAGAGCATGACCTGTCTGGAAAACCAGTTGTTTCTCACATATTAAAGTAAATTGGTCTATCAAAGTTCCTGACATAAAATAACTTTATTTGTATATTCTATAGTAGTGTCTTTATTGTGACAACGTAAAACGCTTGTTTGTCCCACATCCTTTGTGTTAAGGTGATAATGCAGCTTTGTCTCTGTAATGCACTAACTACCCCCCTTGTGGCATCTGTGCCCACTAGAGCTGGCACTGGTGATGGGGACACAGAGGAAGAAGCTTTGCTAGGGACATGAATTGTAATACCATAAAAACACAAGCAAATGATAGTCATTAAAAAAAGTAGCTTTATTGCACAACCACATACAACAAACCTATTTTTCAGTGATCCTACACTTGTTGAATACTTAAATATTTAGTATTTGTGTTTTATTTTATTAGAATAAGTGGGGGCTTTTTGTTACTGATGCTTTGAGGGGTCTATAATGTCCCAGCGACTAAAGGCATTCCTTAAAAAAATAACTTTTTCGTATTTGGGCCACATTGGATCATGGTACTTGGAGTTTCAGGGAGATTGCACTCCATTTGCTGGCATCAGGGAGCCGCTATTACAATCAGGGAGAGTTGGGATGTCTGGGTGTGGGTAAAGGCCGGATCCATGTGTAATTTAGACAGATACACACAAATTTAAGTGTTCTCCACACAAACGCATCTAGACACTTCTGGATCCAACAATATTTTACACAAAAACTTCTGGATCCTTTCAGAAGCAGCACTTTTTATAAAATAAACAGTTGAATCCTGCCAGATCCATGTCTAATTTAGAGGATCCATGTTTAATTTAGACAGATACACAGAAATGTAACTGTTTTCCAGACAAACGCATCCAGACACTTCTGGAGCCAACAATATTTTATACAAAAACATCTGGGTACTTTCAGAACCAACTCATTTTTTACACACAAACAGCTGGATCTTACCAGATCCATGTCTAATTTAGACAGATATACACAAATTGAAGTGTTTTCCACACAAACGCATTCAGACACTTCTGAATCCAACAATATTTTACACAAAAACATCTAGGTCCTTTCAGAACCAACACATTTTGTTTGTGTGTAAATATAGCACTGGATTCAGCAGAGAGTTGGTTCTGGTAGGATCCTGATGTTTTTGTGTACAATAGCTTTGGACCCAGGAGTGTCTGGATGTGTTTGTGTCGAAAAGACTTGGATTTGAATGTACCTGTCTCAATTAGACTTGGATCCGGCAGGATCCAGGTCTAAATTAGACTTGGATCCGGCAGGATCCAGCTGTTTAGATGTAAAAAAGAATTGATTCTGGTAGGATCCTGGTCTTTTGGTGAATAATAGCATTGGGTCCAGCAATGTCTAGATTAGTTTGTATGGAAAACATTTGGATGTTGTATGTGTCAGTCTAAATTAGATATGGATCAGGCAGGGTCTGTCTATTTTTCTGAAAAAGAGTTGGTTCTGAGAGGATAAGATGTTTTTATCTAAAATAGCATTAGTTCAGGCAGTGTCTGGGTGTTTTTGTGTGGAAAGCACTTACATTTATTTGTCTGTCTAAATTAGACATGGATCAAGCTGGTTGCATCTATTTTTCTGTAATAAAAATGTTGGTTCTTGTGACGAGAGCAGGAATTGACGTCACTAGATTGGGGCGGGGCTTAGGTCCGTTTGTCTGTGTCGCAGTTAGTTAGTGAGATCAACCATACCAGATGTATATTTCCATGCTCTGTAATAAAACAGAGTTGTACCATCCTTGCTGTGTCCTGCATGTGTCCTGCATCTCATGACATGGTGTCAGAAGTTCTTGCCTACGCTTCTGTTTCCTGATTGATGACGATGTCAAAGTTTTCCCTACCTGATCCTTTTGACTTCTCTCAGCCTGCAGCTTGGCCCACATTGCGTCAGCGGTTTCAGCGCTTCAGGATTGCTTCCAAGCTGGACAAGGAGTGTGGTGAAGTACAAGTTAATTCTCTTTTATACTCTATGGGGAAAGATGTGGAGCCAGTGTTCAATGCTTTTACTTTCCAAGAAGGGGAAGAATTTAACTTTGAAATAGTTATGGATAAACTCAGTGCCCACTTTGTGCCCAAAAGAAATGTGATTCATGAGAGAGCTTGTTTTCACAAACGTTATCAGAGTGTGGGAGAATCTGTGGAGTCATTTGTGCGCAGCCTGTATGAACTAGCTGAATTCTGTGACTTTGGTGTTGCTAAAGAAGAGCAAATCAGAGACAGAATAGTTATTGGAATTGCAGATGCTGAAGTCTCACTGAAGCTACAGTTAGAGCCTGATTTAACATTAGATGGGGCTATTAGATGGGGCCGCCAGAGTGAACTGGTGAAAAAGCAAAGTGCTGATCTGAGGTCCGAGAGTATTGTGGATGAAGTGCAGCAGTTCAGGAGAGCTGCTGGTGAAAGGCACAGTGTGAGCGGTAGACCTAAGATAACAGATAGACCTAGAAGTGGATGGGCGCAGCATGCCCGATGCACACGGTGCAACCGTGCCCATGATCAGAGTGTCATATGCCCTGCTAAAGACAAAAGATGCAGAAAATGTAACAGGATGGGCCATTTTGAAGTGGTGTGTAAAACTGAATATATTAAGGAGATGCAGGTGGATAGCGACCAGGAGGGTCAAGAAGTGTCCTTTGTAGGGTCTGTTGTTGAACGCAAACACAAAAAGTCAGCGCACCCGGCTTTAAAGAAACTGAAGGCACACAGTAAAATTCTCAAGAAGTGAATTTAATGTAATGCATATGAAAAACATTACATGACCAGAAGTGTATGGTGGCTGGCTCCACCGGACTTAAAAGATAAATAGGTCAGACGCGTTTCCTAGTGGATATATCACATATTCATCAGTGACCGTACTTCACACCCTCTGAATAGAGCCTTATATGTAGGCAGGGAACACTCCCATTTAATTGCCGGTCCAATAGTAAAAGGACCCAATGCTGGCCATAAGAAGTGGGTGTGTAGTAAGGAGTGATGCGTTAAAGCAGTTCACAATTCGTAACTTATAATAGGTAAACAGGTAATACATATCATATTTTGACATATAAAAAAACAAATAACATTGTAAAAATGTTAAAAGATAAAGAATATAGATAAATAAATAAATAAACCACCTGATACCCTAAATAAAAAATAATAAATAAAAAAGAGAGAAAGAAATTTTGCCAAGCGAAAATTTAAAGTGACAGTAAGGTAAATAGTAATACTATGTCAGACAATATCCAGGTGTAACACTGTAGTGATATTGCTATTGATCAACATATAACTTAACATCCCACTCTGAATTTAAACCAATAGGAAGGCGGGTATCCAAATGAAAAATCCAAAACACCTCTTTTTTACTGAGGGTTAAACCTCGATTACCTCCTCTTGGGTGTCTAGGGATCATTTGGATAGCCTGGAATGTCAACAAAGAACTGTCTGAATTATGATATCTTCTGAAATGCAGGGATATTGGAGTAGTTGACTCCGGATCCTCAATGGAGCGTAGATGTTCCAAAAAACGGTCCTTCATGGCACGGGTCGTTTGACCTACATACTGCCTGAAACATCCCTTGCATGTCAGAAGATAAACAACATAACAAGAATTACAAGTCATGTGTTCTCTAATCTGAAAAGATTTGTTAGTAGCAGCATAGGAACAAGACTTGCATCTCCTGCTGCCACACCTGAAAAATCCTGGTTTAATCGAGAGCCAATTGGCTCTCAATGGTTTTCTAGGCAACATAGATGGGGACAGTAAGTTCCCTAATGTTTGTGCCTTACGTGATACAAAACAGGTACCATCTTTCAATATGCTTTTGAGACTCTCATCAGTATTGAGAATGGGAAGTGCCTTGCGTACAATGTCGCATATTTTACCATATTCAACACTATATGTAGTAATGAATTTAAGTTTGTTTACCCTACTCTGTTTTTTGGAAGTATCGAACTGAAAAAGATCTTTTCTTGTTGTCTGATCAACTTCTTTTTTGATGTTCTCAAGTGCTGTTTCAGAGTACCCTCTTTCAATTAGTCTAACAGTTAAATCATGAGAATGCTTTAAGTAACTGCTAGAGGTACTGCAGTTACGTTTGACCCTTACAAACTGGCTTTTGGGAATAGAATTAATAGTATGTTTCGGATGGCACGACCGGGCATCTAGAATGGTATTTCCTGCACTCGGCTTCCTGAATAATTCAATGTCTATGCTTGAAGTCTCCAGATTTGAACACAATTCGATATCCAAAAAAGAAATCGAAGATTTGTTGACCTCCATAGTAAATTGGAGATTCAAAGAATTATCTTGAAGATACAACAGAAACTGTCCAAGAAGAGATTCTGGGCCTTTCCAAATAAGTAAGACGTCGTCTATATAGCGACCGTAGTAATGGATGTATTGCCTGAAAGGATTCCCATCTCCATAGACGCGGGACAGCTCCCACCAACCCATGTACAGGTTGGCATAAGAGGGGGCAAACTTGGCCCCCATCGCTGTCCCACGTCTCTGGAGATAGAAACCCCCCTCAAACAAGAAAAAATTATGGGTCAATAAATACTCTACAGAGTTCTTAATGAACAGTTTCAATGCCTCTTCATAATTGGAAAAATGATCCAAGAAAAATATAATAGCCTCGATGCCCTTGTCATGAGGAATACAGGTATATAATGAGACTACGTCGATCGTGACAAATGTGTATTCCACACGCCATTCAAGGCTTTCCAACTGTCTAATCACATCAGACGTGTCCCTTATATAACCTGTTAAATTCAAGACAAATGGTTGAAGGTAACCATCAATGAGTTCTGAAAGTGGCTCGTTCAAAGAGCCAATCCCTGCCACAATGGGTCTACCGGGGGGATTAGTGGCATGCTTGTGAACTTTTGGCAGATAATGAAATATAGCCATAACCGGATGCTCGCTGTATAGAAATTCAAAATTTGATTGCTTAATAAGCCCATCTTGTAAAGCTTTCTCGAGAATCTTTCGTAGTTCAGCTTTGTAAGAAAAAATGGGGTTAAATTTAAGTTTCTCATACACCGTAGCATCAAGCAACTGCCTATATGCCTCTGTGAGATATGCCTCGCGGTCCAACACAACCACTTTGCCCCCCTTATCTGAGTTACGAATAACCAAATCATGATTATCCCTTAACTGTTTGATGGCTAGATGTTGTGTTTTAGATAGATTATCAGAATGAGAGGGGGGATCTCTCATAGACAGTTTCCTCAATTCTTGTTCAACTGTCTTTTGAAAAACTTCAATAGCACTAGATCTTGCCTGCACAGGGTAAAATTTGGACTTTTTCTTTAATTTGGAGATATCCTGTTCTTCCCCTAATACCTGTGCACTAAAATTAGAACTCTCTCTATCAAGTGCTAGAAGATCCAAAACTGAACATTCATAAGAAAAATCAAAAGCAAAATTTCTTTGGCCAAGATTCTCAGCTACTTTCACACCCTGAGTAGGTAACCCTGAAAAATGCTTCTTCAAAACAATAGACCTTACAAACCGATTCAGGTCTATAATGGTGTCAAATAACTTAAAGTGTGATGTAGGAGAGAATCCTAGGCCCAAAGACAATACTTCTATTTGTGTTGTTGTTAATTCAAGAGAAGAAAGGTTAATCACATTACTATTATTTAAGCATATTTTTGATATTGAGTGGCTTTCTTTCTCTGTGGATACCGCCTTGGTAGTGTCACTGCTGGTTCTTTGGCGAGACCTTCCACGGCCCCCTCTACGTATTTTTTTCGTCTTACATGAGATTTGTGGGGGCCCCACTCGTTTTTTGACTGTGTTGAACGGCCTGGTTCAGAAGAAGATTGGAAGGTTACTTTTACTGTAATGGGAGCCAAAGTTGCCTTTAAGATTGACACAGGAGCAAATATCACTGTAATGTCTCTTGCAGCATTCATAAAACTGCCTCGACAGCCCCAGCTGGCAAAGGTTACTACAAATGTCCATAGTCCTGGTGGCCGCATTGATTGTGCGGGAAAATTTCTTGCCAGCTATGAGTACAAGCAAAGGAAATTCACCATGTGGGTGCATGTGATTTGAGGTCAGTGCGTTAACAATTTATTGAGCAGAAAAGCAGCCTGTGGTTTGGGCCTAGTAGCCAGAGTGAATGAGATTTCTGAAGATATGTTTGGTGAATTGGGCCTACTGAATTGCAAGCCAGTCCGTATATCACTTAAAGGTGATGCAGTCCCATACAGCATTACTACTCCCAATAGAATTCCGTTACCGCTCATGCCTCAAGTGGAGAAGGAGTTTATGCACATGAAGAATATGGGGGTTATTGAAGAGGTTGTTGAAGGAACTGACTGTGTGCCCCCATTGTACTTGTTGCAAAGAAAAACAGGAAGGTGCACATCTGTGTAGACTTGAAAAAGGTTGAATGAGGCAGTGAAGAGAGAGAGATTTGTGCTGCAGACACTGGAAGACATAGCTCCAAAATTGGCTGGGGTGAAGATCTTCTCTACATTGGACACTTCTAGCGGCTTCTGGCAGATTCCTCTAGATCCAAAGTGCCCCAATCTGACTACCTTTATTACATTGGTAGGTCAGTTTTGCTTCTGCAGACTCCCCTTCGGGATATCCTCTGCTCCTGAAATCTTTCAAAGGGAAATTAGTTCTCTCCTAAGAGACCACGTGGGCACGGCAGTCGTCATGGACGACATCTTAGTGTATGGGTCTACTTTGGAGGAACACGATCAGCGATTGAGATGTGTGTTGCAGACTATCAGAGAGTCTGGGCTGAAGCTAAAGAAAGAAAAATGCCATTTTAGAAAAGCTGAATTATGTTACTTTCGGCATATCATCAATAGGGATGGCATCAAGCCAGATCCCGAGAAAATTTGTGCTATTGAACAGATGAAAAGTCCTTCCGACGTACATGAGCTGAGACAAATATTGGGCCTTGTAAATTATGTGGGCAGGTTCCTTCCAGATTTATCCATAGTACTACACCCTATCACAGAGTTGCTAAAGAAAGATGTTGCCTGGGTCTGGAGACCTTCACAGGAAGAATCTTTTATGCAGGCCAAGTCCCTGCTGGAGTCTGCCCCAGTGCTGGGGTTCTATGACCCTTCCAAAAAGACTGTAGTTAGTGCTGATGCGAGCAGTTATGGGTTAGGGGCCGCCCTCCTGCAGTTAAATGAAAATAAACTGCAGCCCATCGCCTACTGTTCCCGCACACTGACGGCTGCTGAGTCAAAATACGCTCAAATTAAGAAAGAGTGCCTGGCTGCAGTTTGGGCCTGTGAGCGCTTTCAGTGTTACCTAGTGGGTTTAGAGAAATTTAGTCTGGAGACTGACCATAAACCACTAGTCCCTCTAATCAACTCCTACGATATCGACAAAACACCCTTAAAGGGAAAGTTCACCCAAAAAATTTCTCCCCTTTAAATTATTCCCAATGATCCTTTTAACCTGCTAGAGTGTATTAAATTGGTTACAAGTAGCTCCTTTACTCCTATTTCAGCATTTGAAATAGTTGATTTAGCCTGTGGTATCGCCACCTACACTGAACAAATTAATACTGGAGTATAGGCTATTGAATAGCCTAAGTATACACAGCCAACAGAAGAGATTACACTCTCAGTGGGATGCAGGATAGTTAAGTAATAAAATGATCATTTTCCATTGTTCTCTCTATGTATTGAGCTTTGGTGTTCCAGCCAAATAAAAGATAAGGAAGCAAGTCTGTTTACACAAACTTAGAACATAATGAGATCTGATATCACCTATAAGTTAAACCCATTGTATTAGGCTGTGGTTTCAAAGCACAAAATCAGCTACTTTATATACACAAATAAGCATGAAAATGGAATTTCTCAAATATTTTATACTCTGCAGTTGGTATAACAAGTCATTTAAAATACATTAATGGAAAAACAATTTTACAGTGTACTGTCCCTTTTAGATGCCAGAGACTTCTAATGAGGCTGCTCAGGTTCAACGTTCAGGCAGTGCATGTGCCAGGTAAACAACTGGTTGTGGCAGATACACTATCCAGGCTCCCGCTGGCTGCTGCCGAAGAGTCTTCAACCGAATTGGATGTGAAAGTGTATGTAGATTCAGTTCTGGCCTCAAAGTCCATCTCTTCAAGGAAACTAGAAGAAATAAAGAAAGAGACATATTTAGATACAGACCTTCAAGAAGTTATAAAGTACATAAAAGAAGGTTGGCCCGAGAGTCGGGCAGCCTGGATGTCTTTAAGTTCTTACCAGACAGAGAGGTCGCAGCTCACAGAGCTGGAGGGGTTGGTGCTGTTCTAGGACTGCATCGTTATTCCTGTCAGCATGCGGCAGGAGACGTGTTAGGAAATGATAGCCTTACCGACGCCATCTTGTTTTAGTTGCCATTTTGTCTTAGGCATCCATCTTGTCTAAGACACATGTATTATAGCAATTTCTTATGTAGTGGGAAAGATGTAGATGTTATGAGTCTTTGTATAGCTAAGTTGGCCTTGTAAATGTTCTTGGCGATGCACCTGGAAGCTGATATCTTTATAAGATGCCCACACGGCCTTGCTGTGGGCCCAGATGTACCTTTATTATAGTTATAAGAAACACTGCTTCTCAAAACTCTATTTAACCTAATTATAATAATGAGCTTATTTCTTTCCTGACAAACACTGTGTAAAATGACGCGGTCATGAACGTGTCATCATGTTAATCCTATATGCTGTAATGACTGCCTATAAGAAGCTTTGTTCATCTTTCAATAAACAGAATAGATGTTAGACTAAAGCTGCATGGTCTGATTTCTGTTCTCTGGGATATCCTGATTATCAAATAACCCCTTCTTTTCTAGCTGATATGGTATGTTCCAGGCCAAGCCCTGACTGACACTCTCCCCCCCTGAAAACAACACCTAACAATTCTGGTGTCAGCTCGTGGGATTCGCACTGGGTAAGTAGATGAGTGTTTTTTTACTCTACTTTTCCCTCTGTGAATCTGAACCTAAATTTTTTTTATAATAGGTGTTAGATATATATATATATATATATATATATATATATATAAAGGGTTAAGGGGTTCCTGCGGTGTAGGCGCAGGTTTTTGCGGAGGTTCCAGTCCTGCCGGCATTTAAAGTCCTGCTAGTTTAGACAGGTGTGCAGTCCTGTCTGGGGAAGCACGCAGAAAAAAGTTAGCATGCATTTGACGGGCAGTTTTAGTCCCCCGTGCAAGTTGGCATCACTGTGTTATGGTGAGTGCTGTGCTGTGCTTAGAAAATATTAAGTGACTGTGCATTTTATCATTGCTGCTATTATTATGTTGTTAAAAAAATGGGGTCTGCTCATAGCAAAATATTGATAATAATGCATAGAGAAAAGGAGAATGTTATTGCATTTTTAATGTCTACAAAGGGGTTAACAGTTTCATTTCAAGGCAGGGAGCTGTGCATGCTGAAGTTTTCTCCTGCATTCAGAGAAGTTATGAGTAGAGAAAGGGGGGGGCAGTGTTGTGTAATGAGTGTTGATCTGTCAGTTCTCACTGTGTCTTGTATGACGTGTAAAAGATTTACTCTAAACCAAAAGAGGATATATTATCCTGTTTAAAATTTGTTTGTCTCAATCTGTTGGGAAAATGGCCATTCCTTGCAAATTCGGACACTTTCAGATACATTTTAAATTTGGTGTAATCCTAAATGTCTTTGGTATGTTATGAAATATATGTTTTCCTGAAAGAAAGATTGTTAATGTGTTTTCTGTGTCACTAAAAGTTTGATGTATGTTGAGATGTATGTTGAGATTGCTTTAGAATAAATGTTGGGAGTGAATTTATGGTATGCAAGTTGATATGAGCTTGTGTGTGTATCGCTGTAAAAATGACCTTGGTGCATTTTTCTTTCGGAATGGTAATTATTCAGGCTAGTTTCTTAGCTAAGAAATCAGACGATGTAATGAGCTATTTTGAAGTTTTATTGTTGTAACTTTATTTTAAAGTCATATGTATAGCTAAGTTTGACAACCAGATTACTCACTGAATATACCGGGCTGGCATAGTGCAGCAGCTGAGCTTCTTGGTGAGGTAGGTGGTTTTGTACGGTTAGGGAGGGATAGGGTGGGTCAGCATCAGTCACACTCAGCACAGGTGGCGGACACTGGCGGTGCTGGGACCGGGTCAGGTACTGGACTCACTCCCCACCGTTACTTAGTTAGGTAGGTACAGTACACTGTTTTGACTACTGCCGGTGGAATATGCAGGGCAGCAGAGGGGCTTTAAGATTAGCGTTTCATGGTAGAGGCAGTTATGTTTGAAACAAACGAAATAATTGAAGAACCAATATTAATCCACATAAGTTAACCAAGAACAGTCATGCCATGACTGCTTACTGCTGCCTCTGCCATGAATCATAGTATGATCTGCTATTGTTTTTTACCCATAATAAAATATATATGGTTTTCAGGCATATGCAGTTAAAAGGTAAGAAAAGTAAGCACTGTACAGTACACAGTTTTGCCCTCATTTAACAAAGTGAGCTAAGCACTGACCACAAATGGCCCACAAAAGTAATAATGCTGCCCTGCATGTAATGTCTGTCAGGCTGGGGAGGAGAGCAAGAGGCGGTGAATGAAATATGAGCTTTAAATCCAAGTATTAACATCATAAGCACCCATTTTAGACACTGAACCACCATGTTAAGTTAAAATGATGTGCAGCTCATGTTACAAAATCTTCTTGTAGTGACAGTGTAAGTGCAGAGTACTGACTTATGGTGACTTTGGGGGATAGTGAGTAATTAGTAATACATTGTAAAAAAGCTAGCAGACATAACAACTGCTGTAGCTTAGTGGTCATCCATTTGCCAGGGTACAGAGTTTCAGATCCTAATGAGTGCCTCTGATTTTAAGCATTTTACATTGTTTATGCCATACTTGACACTGTGTGAGTGAGTGTATAATAGTGTATATCTGTGCATGTCTGTGTTTGTGTGAGTGAATAAAAGTGTATCTGTGTGTCTATGTGTGTGAGAGTATCTGTGTGTTTGTGTGAGTGCATCTCTGTGTGTGTGTGTTTGTGTGAGTGAATAAAAGTGTATCTGTGTGTCTATGTGTGTGAGTGTATCTGTGTGTGTGTGTTTGTGCGAGTGTATAAGAGTGCATCTCTGTGTGTGTTTGTGTGAGTATATAAGAGTGTATCTGTGTGTGTGTCTATGTGTGTGTGTGTGTTTGTGTGTGTGTGTGTTTGTGTGAGTGCATCTCTGTGTGTGTGTGTTTGTGTGAGTGAATAAAAGTGTATCTGTGTGTCTATGTGTGTGAGTGTATCTGTGTGTGTGTGTTTGTGTGAGTGAATAAAAGTGTATCAGTGTGTCTATGTGTGTGAGTGTATTTGTGTGTGTGTGTGTTTGTGTGAATGCATCTCTGTGTGTGTGTGTGTTTGTGTGAGTGTATAAGAGTGTATCTGTGTGTGTGTGTCTATGTGTGTGAGTGTATCTGTGTGTGTGTGATTGTGTGAGTGTATAAGAGTGTGAGTGTGTTAGTGTATGAGTGTATCTGTGTATGAGTGAGTGTATACGAGTGTATATGTGTGTGTATAAGAGTGTATCTGTGTGTATAAGAGTGTATCTCTGTGTGTATAAGAGTGTATCTGTGTGTGTGTCTATGTGTGTGAGTGCATCTCTGTGTGTGTGTTTGTGTGAGTGTATAAGAGTGTATCTGTGTGTGTGTCTGTGTGGGTGTATAAGAGTGTGAGTGTGTTAGTGTATGAGTGTATCTGTGTATGAGTGAGTGTATAAGAGTGTATCTGTGTGTGTATAAGAGTGTATCTGTGTGTGTATAAGAGTGTATCTGTGTGTGTATAAGAGTGTATCTGTGTGTCTATGTGTGTGAGTGTATCTGTGTGTTTGTGTGAGTGCATCTCTGTGTGTGTGTTTGTGTGAGTGTATAAGAGTGTATCTGTGTGTGTGTCTATGTGTGTGAGTGCATCTCTGTGTGTGTGTTTGTGTGAGTGTATAAGTGTGTGTGTCTGTGTGAGTGTATAAGAGTGTGAGTGTGTTAGTGTATGAGTGTATCTGTGTATGAGTGAGTGTATAAGAGTGTATCTGTGTGTGTATAAGAGTGTATCTGTGTGAGTGTTTCTGTGTATGTGTGAGTGTATAAGAATGTATCTGTGTGTGTGTTTGTGTGAGTGTATAAGAGTGTATCTGTGTGTGTTTGTGTGAGTGTATAAGAGTGTATCTGTGTGTGTTTGTGTGAGTGTATAAGAATGTATCTGTGTGTGTTTTTGTGAGTGTATAAGTGTATCTGTGTGTGTGTTTGTGTGAGTGTATAAGAATGTATCTGTGTGTGTTTGTGTGAGTGTATAAGTGTATCTGTGTGTGTGTGAGTGTATAAGAGTGTATATGTGTGTGTTTGTGTGTGTGTATAAGAGTGTATCTGTGTGTGTATAAGAGTGTATCTGTGTGTGTATAAGAGTGTATCTGTGTGTGTGTCTGTGTGAGTGTATAAGAGTGTGAGTGTGTTAGTGTATGAGTGTATCTGTGTATGAGTGAGTGTATAAGAGTGTATCTGTGTGTGTATAAGAGTGTATCTGTGTGTGTATAAGAGTGTATCTGTGTGTCTATGTGTGTGAGTGTATCTGTGTGTTTGTGTGAGTGCATCTCTGTGTGTGTGTTTGTGTGAGTGTATAAGAGTGTATCTGTGTGTGTGTCTATGTGTGTGAGTGCATCTCTGTGTGTGTGTGTGTATGTGTGTTTGTGTGAGTGTATAAGAGTGTATCTGTGTGTGTGTCTGTGTGAGTGTATAAGAGTGTGAGTGTGTTAGTGTATGAGTGTATCTGTGTATGAGTGAGTTTATAAGAGTGTATCTGTGTGTGTATAAGAGTGTATCTGTGTGAGTGTATGAGTGTTTCTGTGTATGTGTGAGTGTATAAGAATGTATCTGTGTGTGTGTTTGTGTGAGTGTATAAGAGTGTATCTGTGTGTGTTTGTGTGAGTGTATAAGAGTGTATCTGTGTGTGTTTGTGTGAGTGTATAAGAATGTATCTGTGTGTGTTTGTGTGAGTGTATAAGTGTATCTGTGTGTGTGTGTTTGTGTGAGTGTATAAGAGTGTATCTGTGTGTGTTTGTGTGTGTGTGTATAAGAGTGTATCTGTGTGTGTATAAGAGTGTATCTGTGTGTGTAGAAGAGTGTATCTGTGTGTGTGTTTGTGTGAGTGTATAAGAGTGTATCTGTGTGTGTTTGTGTGAGTGTATAAGAGTGTATCTGTGTGTGTTTGTGTGAGTGTATAAGAGTGTATCTGTGTGTGTATAAGAGTGTATCTATGTGAGTTTATGAGTGTTTCTGTGTATGTGTGAGTGTATAAGAATGTATCTGTGTGTGTGTTTGTGTGAGTGTATAAGAATGTATCTGTGTGTGTGTTTGTGTGAGTGTATGAGAATGTATCTGTGTGTGTTTGTGTGAGTGTATAAGAGTGTATCTGTGTGTGTTTGTGTGAATGTATAAGAGTGTATCTGTGCTATGTGTGTGAGAATGTGTCTGTGTGTGTTTATATGTGTATTTCTGTGTTTGGGTAGGGCTCAATCATTGGTATTGTAAGGGGCCCAAAAATTTCTAGTGGGGGCACTGCCAACGGTGGAACTACACGTGTGGCTGGTGGTGGGCCCACTCAGAGGGAGCAAGTCTGATTTTTTTTTTAATAGTGTGTGTTGTAAATCAACTCAAACCCTGATTTGGAGCTTTGTGGAGCACTCCCACTCCCAGATTTTGTCTGCAACGCTACACCCCACAAAGGTGTTAAACACATAGTAGAATTACCACTCAGGCCTCACACAACATCACTGATCCTGAATGGAAGCTGACACCGATATATTTATCAGTACTAGTAGCGTGATTCAGCGGTGTAACTAGCGCTGCTGTATGTATTAGCGGCAGTTTCCACTCAGGACCAACAGCGCAGTACTTATACTATGTATTTAACCCATTTGCATGGGTTAAACACATAGAGGTGCAGGTCACTAGTCTTAATACTGCATACTCTACAGAAAAAAGAGTATTTAGTTTTTAAACTATAATGTCCCTTTAAATTCTAACACCTAGATTATGAGTCTTGCGTTAGCCTTAAAAAGCAGCGTTGAGAGGTCCCAACGCTGCTTTTTAACTCCCGCTGGTATTACGAGTCTGGCAGGTACAGGTGTACCGCTCATTTTTTTTCCGCGACTCGAACATACCGCAAATCCACTTACGTCAATTGCATATCCTATCTTTTCAATGGGATTTTCCTAACGCCGGTATTACGAGTCTTGGAAAAAGTGAGCAGTACACCCTCTCCTGTCAAGACTCGTACTGCATTTAAAAGTCAGTAGTTAAGAGTTTTATGGGCTAACGCCGTAACATAAAACTTTTTAAAAAAGTGCTAAAAAGTACACTAACAGCCATAAACTACCTATTAACCCCTAAAATGAGCCCCCCCCCCCCCCCACACACACACACACACATCGCATACACTAAATACAATTTTTAACCCCTAATCTGCCAACCGGACATCGCCGCCACTTTAATAAATATATTAACCCCTAAACAGCCACACTCCCGCCTTGCAAACACTAGTTAAATTTGATTAACCCCTAATCTGCCGTCCCTAACATCGCCGACACCTACCTAAATTTATTAACCCCTAATCTGCCGCCCCAACTATATTAAATGTATTAACCCCTAAACCTAAGTCTAACCCTAACCTTAACACCCCCCTAACTTAAATATTATTTAAATAAATCTAAATAAAATTACTACAATTAAATACATTATTCCTATTTAAAACTAAATACTTACCTGTAAAATAAACCCTAAGCTAGCTACAATATAACTAATAATTACATTGTAGCCATTTTAGACTTTATTTTTATTTTACAGGCAACTTTGTATTTATTTTAACTAGGTAGAATAGTTATTAAATAGTTATTAACTATTTAATAACTACCAAGCTAAAATAAAGACAAATTTACCTGTAAAATAAAAATAAACCTAAGTTACAATTACACCCAACATAATTAAATTAATTCCCTAAACTAACTACAATTAAATACAATTATCTAAAGTACAAAAAACCCCCACTAAATTACAGAAAAAAATAAAATAATTACAATTTTTTAAAACTAATTACACCTAATCTAATCCCCCTAATAAAATAAAAATCCCCCCAAAATAATAAAAATCCCTACCCTAAACTAAATTACAAATAGCCCTTAAAAGGGCCTTTTGTGGGGCATTGCCCCAAAGTAATCTTTTTTACCTATAAAAAAAAATACAATACCCCCCCAACATTAAAACCCACCACCCACACACCCAACCCTACTCTAAAACCCACCCAATCCCCCCTTAATAAAACCTAACACTAACCTCTTGAAGATCACCCTACCTTGAGACGTCTTCACCCAACCGGGCAGAAGTGGTCCTCCAGACGGTCCGAAGTCTTCATCCTATCCGGGCAGAAGAGGTCCTCCGAGTCTAGACGGGCAGAGGTCTTCATCCAGGCGGCATCTTATATCTTCATCTATCCAGAGCGGGTCCATCTTCAAGACATCCGACGCGGAGCATCCTCTTCCAACGACATCCGACGACTAAAACAGCCAATAGAATGCAAGCTCAGTCCTATTGGCTGAATGGATCAGCCAATAGGATTGATTGTTGGAAGAGGATGCTCTGCGTCGGATGTCTTGAAGATGGACCCGCTCCGGATGGATGAAGATAGAAGATGCCGCCTGGATGAAGACTTCTGTCCGTCTGGAGGACCTCTTCTGCCCCGATAGGATGAAGACTTCGGACCGTCTAGAGGACCACTTCTGCCCGGTATTTCCCCATAGGAATCAATGGGGCTGCGTTAGGAGCTGAACGCTGCTTTTTTTGCAGGTGTTAGGTTTTTTTTCAGCCAGATCCATTGATTCCTATGGGGAAATCGTGCATGAGCATGTTCTGCCAGCTCACCGCTACCATAAGCAGCGCTGGTATTGAGGTGAGATGTGGAGCTAAATTTTGCTCTCCGCTCACTTTTCTGCAGCTAACGCCGGGTTTGTAAAAACCTTTATTACCAGCGCGGTCTGCAGGTGAGCGGTGAGCATAAACTGCTCGTTAACACCGCAAGCCTTACAGACAAAAACTCGTAATTTAGCCGTAAATACGGTGATATATATATATGTGTGCGAGTGTTTCTCGGGGTATCATGGCCAGTGCCTCACCAGCATCTGAGGTCACCGCACGTCACTCATTCATGTAATGAGTTAAAACAGGAGAATAGAAAAGACTATACGCTGTATGCTATTAAAATGTATCTAAAAGTATTTGGGTCTGTTTCTTTTGCAAGTATTATTTATGCTGTGATGGCTCTCATTTAAATATGTAGGTTATGATACAGTAAAGAAGTAGAATTTCAATGGTAAAGAAGACAAGTGTCTTAATCATGGCTAGGGTATACATATGTAATATACATGTTATAAATGGTTAGTCCTTAAAGGGATAGTACACTGTAACATAGTTTTTATATTAATGTATTTTCAATGACTTGTGATACAAGCTGAATAGTATAAAATGTAGGAGAAATTGCATTTGCGAGTTTATTTGTATATGTGAAGTAGCTGGTTTTGTGCTTTCAAAACACAGTTTATTGCAATGGGTTGAATCTCAGATAATAAGCATAGCTCATTGTGTTCCTTATCTTACCCCTGATCTCTCTCCCTCTGTCCTTTTTCATGTCAGCAACTGCTTATCTGGTATTTCTTCCTGGATGGCCTCTCACCACCTAAAGATTAACATGTCCAAGACTGAGCTCCTTCTTATCCCCCCCTCAAGCTCTGCGACGACCTGTGACTTCTCTATAGGGTCCTCGATTCCTCCTGTATGTGTTTGTAAATTCTGTCCTGTCTCTTAGTCTTAGAAGTTTTATACTATTGTTTTATTTAAATGATCTGTGTCCATGGACAGCGCTGCGGAATATGATGGCGCTTCATAAATAAAATATAATAATACTAATAATCTTATATTTGTCTGTAAAACTGGAGCTCAGGGCTTAGACAGAGCAATGGAAAATTGTCATTTTATTACTTAAAGGACCAGTTCACTCATGTGAAAGGAGTTCATGAGCAGCAATAACACTGTATTAACAGGTAAAGGAGATAAAACATAAATGCAGTAAGGCGGGGCGAGCAGCCGACCAAGATGGCCGCAGCACACTGAAGCTCTGTGAAGGAGCTGGATATGAGAGAGACTAAGGACTGCTAAAATTGAGATAAAAGGTTGCAGGGCAGATAACTTTTATCCGGAGCACAAGCGGAACATTTCCATATGCCTGTTTCCAGTTTGCCTTAACTCTGAGCACAATTTTGAGGCTATGCAGGCGAACTCCGAACTCTCGGTAACTGCGCCACGCAAGCCACGTGGCTAGGACGGGACAAATCTAGATTTCCACAAACTACATGCTCAGCGCCAATAGAAGGAGACAGAAGGTGCATTATACAGCAACACAAGCAGTAGAAACACAGCGGCTTGCCTCCACGCGGTATCACTTGCCGTATTGAGGATCGGCTACTCCTAGGACTGCACAAACTGAGGCGGCAGCCGGCATACTGTAACAGAACCGCAGGGACTTATGTGAGTACATCGTACATAAATATAAGCAGTTTACTTGGGCATACTCTACATCCCTTAGCCTCATACGTGATGAGCTATGGCCGATACAAATTCCAAGGCAAGCAGAACACGATAAATGGCTACGTCCCCCACAACACCTCAGTTACCGACAATTAGGCCTCTCCTCATCTACTTTGGCTTTAAACTCACAGCTAGACCGCTGCAACACACCTAGAGCAGAGGGGAACAGAACTTTGACACATATCTTCTGCAGCTAAATGCTTTTACAACAAATACTACCTGCAGTTTCCAAGCAAAATACACACTCCCCCCCCCCCTTTCCCACGGCCCTCGGTGGTAGTGGGTCATATCCAACCTCCTTTTACCGATATCGCTCTGTGAGAGCAAAAGACCCTGGGGAGTGTTGTATACATCATACCTGCGGCTACTTCTCACACACTGGTAAACCTTCCTAACCTCTAAATATGTCACAAAGGAAGTTAACAAGAAATGAGAAGTCACTGAAAATATCCCCAGTGAACCAGGGGGCTGTAAATTCCTTTTTTAAACATGCTGGGAAACACAAACCTAGCACAGAATCTGAATTTACCCAAGTCTCACAAGATGATAGCTCATGTGATGCAGCAGACACCATATTAAACACACAAACAGCACCATTAGAAGCAGGCAAAGAAGACCCTATCACATATGGCGCAATAGAGGCTCTTATTGAACAAGTTAAATCTTGTATTAAAGATGAGTGTGCAGACATCAAAAAAGACATTTCAGAGCTATGTCATAGGGTAGACTCCCTGGAGGAACACGAGTATGTGATATCACAAAAATTAGCCGGTTTATCCGCCAAAACCTCCCAACACCAGCAAAACCTAACAGCCCTAGAAGACAAGTTAGACGACTTGGAGAATCGCTCAAGAAGGAGCAATTTAAGGTTTAGGGGGATCCCCGAGTCGGTCCTTAACAATGAGATACAAGACTACCTGCAGGCTTTATTCACAGAGTTGGCGAAGAATAACTCCTCGGACCCCCAGGATATAATCCTGGATAGAGCACACAGATCCTTACGACCCAAACCTGCTGACGGCTCACCACCCAGGGATATTATAGTTCATTTCCAGTGCTTCAAGCATAGAGAGGAAATATATAATTATTCTAGGAAACAACAAGCAATCACTTTCCAGGGCCAAAGAATACAAGTGTTCCAAGACCTATCAGCACGGACCCTCCAGAAGCGTAGGGAACTTTCTATGCTAACCTCTCATCTTCGTAAGCTGCGGATTCCATATCGATGGGGTTTTCCAACATCTGTTATAGCAGTTAAAAATGGCAAGAAAATTGAATGCTCATCTCCCTTGGACATTGAACACTTTTGTCAGTCTATGAACATTCCAGCACCTGATACACAGGACATTCCATCTCAATCTTCATCCTCAACAAGGCAAGACATCCCCAAGCCCCAAAGGCGGCCATGGCTGGAATCATCGACGAATCAAAGCAAGAGAAGACAAATCAACCAGACCAACGAAGATATTAACCCTCCTTGACCAGGGACACGTAAATATATTAATTTTGTTTGTCATTTTATCATGTACAGCTAATGTGCTAATTATAGCTGTGGACATTATAATCTGTTCCTCAATCTGGGTTGAAGGCCCATAGTTCGTTAATTCACACTGAACTGTTGAAGAGACTCTTGACCTTTAAGAGATGCACATTTTTGATAAAACGTGTTATAGTTATGCACTCTAGACTTGTTTTTGAATTGCTTTTATGTTTAAGTTTAGCTCTTCATATATTAAATGAATATAAGTCAATTGTCTTGAATCCAGAACAGAATATACATCGTCCATAGCCTTTAATTAATCTTTATAGGGCACAATTCAGTTGATAAGCAGATCCGCTTCAAGTTATGCTAGAGCGCAGGTTTTCTATGTTTACTTTTAGCAGCTTAGATATCATGTGATTATTGATGATAAAATTACTGCCTTAATGTTATATGTTCTGTGACATCTACACTGTTCTGCTTGATGGCGCGGTCTACCCCGCTTGACTATTGTCCCACACGCCTTTGCTGAGTTATTGGCATTATGTTGACACCTGGGTTATACCAACCTGCATTACTTAACGGACTGGTCGAGCGGGTTAGACTTCTCTCAAAACCATTGAAAATTCATGTTATGCCTTGTTAGTTAAATTGCCCTGTTTGCCAGTTCTCACTCTCATACTAAATGTTCTCTCTTCTCACTCCTTTCATACACCTACCTCAATGCAATAGATAATACCACACTACCTTTTATCGCCTTACCACAACTTATCAATGCCACAGTAAATCCTCCACTTAGAAGTACCTGCATCCTTTTTCCTCTCTCCCTAAGTACCCCCTAATACACAGTCAATTTGCTGTCAATCTCGTATCCGGCTCCTCTAACAGCCTCACATCTTACATTACTTTCACATCTCTATCTTTAGATAAAAAACATATTCTGTATCCTTTTTTTTATTTGTCTTTTTCTTTTTTTCTCACTTAATAAATTTATTCAGGAGCCCTTTCCCTTCTCTTACCCCTCCAATTTCCCTCTGCCCTAACCCTTACCATTAACCTCTCTGTATTTTACTTCTTAATTTCACTCTGACCACACACCCACTTATTGCTGTGGATATGGCTTCCCCACCGCAAGTAGGCACTATACAGATTGCAACACAAAATGTAAAAGGGTTCCTGTCAGCAGAAAAGCAGTCTATCGCTCTACACGACTTTTACAAACAAAAACTGGACATTGTAATGCTCCAAGAGACCCACTTTAGGAAAACCCACGAACCAAAACTTCCCTCTAGATATTATGATCAGCACTACTTGAACTCAGGCCCCACTAGGCATAATGGAGTTTGCACGTTATTCAGACGCAACACACCATTTGATCTGCTACAACAATTTAGTGACTCGGAAGGCAGGATCCTAATACTAGTAGGGCTCTATTATGGCAGACCCATTACCTTGGCAAATATCTATGCACCGATCAAACCTACCCATAATTTCTTTCGCAAAGTTATTAATAAACTTCTTGATATAGCCAAAGGCCCAATTGTAGTTGGAGGAGATTTCAACTTCCCATCAAACCCAGCCCTTGACACTTCGACGGGCAAGTCATATCTAAGAAATACCCAGATTAAGAGTAACGTCGAGTTGTTGCAATCACTTACACTGATGGATACATGGAGAACTGTCCACCCCACCTTTAGAGATTATACCTTTTTCTCCTACCCACAACACACCTATTCTAGGTTGGATTACATACTTTGTGACCAAGCATTCCTCACTAGCCTAGTGGATTCCAAAATCTCACATACACCATGGTCAGACCATAGCCTAGTCAAAACTACCTTCAGTTGGTCTGCCAAACCCAGACACAGACTAAACTGGAGAATTAATGAGCGGATACTTACAGATAATGACACTCTAGATCAAATAGCCAAATACACTGACGAATACTTTTCCTTTAACAACTCCAGCGACACCGCAGTTATGAATAATTGGGAATCATATAAGTGCTATATAAGAGGAATTATTCTTCAACTCTCAGCGAAGCTGAATAAGCAAAGATCAACATTATATAATTCTTTAACTACCACTCTCTCCAATATAGAACGCTCTCATAAACAAAACCCACAATCCACCCAATTACTCAACGAGTTAAAAGAAGCCAGAGAAAACCTTAATAAATTCTTAATAGAAAATGCTAACTTACGAGCTATGACCTCTAGAACCAAATTTTTTGCTGACTCTAATAAAGCTGGCCGCATGTTAGCCAGATCTCTAAAAAAACAGAGGCTTAGCTCTTATACTCACTCTATCAAGCTTCAATCGGGGGTAATTCACACCAAAAATGAAGATATAGCTAATGATTTCGCTTTATACTATTCCTCATTATATAATCTTAATACTGTTAATGATCAAGAGAAACACGCTAAAATGACAGCCTATCTAGATTCCATAGAAGTCCCCAAAATTCAAGAGGAAGATTTGAAAATATTAGACTCCCCGATAACGTCACAGGAGATAATAAACACCATCAAGTCTCTCCCCTCTGGCAAGTCACCCGGCCCAGATGGTCTTACAACAAAATTTTACCAACTACTTATAGGAAACATCTGCCGCATTTATTAGAGCTATATCAGTATATAGATCAGGGACAATCTTATTCCCAACCTCTACTAGACGCCATGATTACAGTTTTGCCCAAACCTGACAAGCCCACAGATATAGTCAGTAATTACAGACCCATATCATTGCTAAATGTAGATATCAAAATCTATGCCAAAATATTAGCTAATCGTTTAAATCCCATACTTCCAAAAATTATTCACCCGGACCAAGTCGGGTTTGTGAGGGGGCGCGAAGCCAAAGATAATACTACCAGAGTGCTCCACACACTATATACCTCACATAATAATCAAAAACCCTTAATTCTCCTTTCCACAGACGCTGAGAAGGCGTTCGACAGGGTCGACTGGCACTTCATGTGGTCGACTCTGTCGAAATTTGGACTCTCGGACAAGTTTATCAATAGAGTACAGGCCCTTTACAATAATCCACTAGCTAAGGTCAAAGTGAATAACACACTATCACAATCCTTTCAGATTTCAAACGGCACTCGTCAGGGATGTCCCCTTTCCCCTCTGTTATTTGCCATTACTGTAGAGATTTTAGCAATCAGGATAAGGGAAAACGAGAGGATAATGGGTATACAGTTTGGGAATATAACACAAAAATGCCTCCTATTCGCGGATGACATTATCTTCTCACTACAATCACCTTCAATCTCCATACCGACGCTTTTACAGGAGCTAGAAGCATATAAACAATTTTCCAATTACTCCATAAACATGAATAAGTCGAGTATAGTGCATACACACCTTGATAAAGCGGATGCGGAATACCTCACTTGTAATACTCCTTTCCAAATTTCAAATTCTCTCAGGTATCTGGGACTGACCATCCCTAAGAACCCTCGAGATCTATTTCACGAAAACTATGTAAAACTCCAAACTAATATATTTACTTTATTACATAACTGGCATAAACAAGGTCATCTATCCTGGATGGGCAGAATTAATACGATAAAAATGATGGTGATCCCCAAATATCTGTATTTGTTCCAAGCACTGCCTATCTCAGTCTCGAAAACTTACTTGTATACCCAACAACGTATGCTAGAATCATTTATTTGGGCTTATAAGAAACAGAGAGTCTCCCGTAAATCTCTGTACTTAGATAAAGATGAAGGAGGGTTGAATATGCCAACCTACTTCTATACCATCAGGCGGTGCACCTTACCCGAATAATAGCTTGGAACCACGGCTCACCATTTAAGCTATGGATCCAAATGGAAGCCACTCTAATTCAACAACAAACTATGAGAGATGTTTGTTGGATACCTAGGCCACATAGAACCCCTTTAACCACCGAAAATGAATGCATTAAAACAACATTGATGATTTGGGACAAACTTATTCAACGACCTAATAAACTCTCTACTCCAGTATCACCTATGACCCCTTTATTAGACAACACATTGTTCTTTAAACAACACCAATTTCAACATAGCTCAGACAATATACAGCACAAAAATTTACCCATATACATGCTGACCGAATCTTCTCAAATAAAAGACAGGCTAACCCTAAGGGATGCCCTAGGCCCTCCATTCCACAGCTGGTTCTCTTACCTACAAATAAGACATGCAATAGTGGAATGCGCATATAAAGATGACTGTCTGCGCATGCTTTATCCCTTTGAACAACTGTGTACAAATATAGATATAGGAAGAGCGCACCTTTCCATCTCATATAGAATACTAAAAAACTCTACCCTACACGAGCTACCCACATTTACCCAGCTATGGGAGCGTGAACTCCAAACCCAACTCCCAAGAGAGGCCTGGAAGAGAGCCTTCCGCTTAACTCACACAGCCTCTATCTCCCTAACTATGGCAGAATCGAATTATAAAATTCTCTCACGGTGGTATTTGACCCCACATAGACTACACAAAATATTCCCAGGGGCAAACTCTAGTTGCTGGAGACGGTGTGGCGAAGTTGGCACCCCATCCCACATATGGTGGTCTTGTCCAGTGCTCTCACACTTTTGGTCTGCACTCGAAAGAAGCATTAACTGCACACTAAACACACAAATAACCCTCTCGGCCCCTATGATTCTACTTAACCATATTCCCAACGTGGGATGCGCATTTCGTAAAAAATTACTACAAATTCAGCTTACATGTGCCAAACGCATTATCCCTAGACTATGGAAACAACAGCAACCACCCACACTCCAACAATGGGAAGCCGAGGTGGACTATGTCTTGTCTATGGAAAAAAGATATGCATGTTATGTAGGCATAAAAGATTTCATACTTGATGTTCTATTTCTTTGGGAGCAAGGGACAAGATAATAAATGTCTACTTGACGACGCTAAACCTAATAACAAATGACCAGACTTCATACAGAGAGGTTTTCCCCCCCCACCCTTCCCAACCCCTCCCCTAGGACTCCTCTATATTCCTATCTCTATTTCTATTTCTATACATCTTAACTCTATACAACAAACTTTTGGTAAATTGAAGGTTAATTAAAGAGTAAACAGTTGACTTTATCTCTAACCATTCCCTTTTTAACCGACCCTCCAAGTGATGACAACTAAAGGGAAATTGTAATGCAAGTTGATAACTGACAGGTTACGTTTACTCACATGTCTTTGTTATTTGAGAATTTATATGTTTGCATAAGTTGTTACTGAATATGTAAAAATTTCAATAAAAATTATTTAAAACAAAAAAAAAACATAAATGCAGTAGTTTGCAAAATATATTTTTTTTACATTTTTTTTTCATCCTTCTTTGTAGTTCAGTTCAATGTCCCTAGAACAGGGGTCGCCAACCTTTTGGACATCAGGGACCACTAAATTAAAAATTTTGAATCCCATGGACCATTAACATGATTTTATATATATATATATATTTATATCAAAAAGTCCAGTCCAGGAATTCTGTCTGACTCAGCTAGCTACTCACCGGCATATGGTAATTGACAGCAGGTGCTAATAAAATCCCCAGTCAGGGGTTGAGAGGTAGATTTGCCAGCAGTAAAGGGAAACTGACGGCTAGATTTAGAGTTTTGTCGGTAACGACCCGCGTAGCTAACGCTGGCTTTTTTTCTCCCGCACCTTTTAAATACCGCTGGTATTTAGAGTTCACAGAAGGGCTGCGTTAGGCTCCAAAAAGGGAGCGTATAGCATATTTACCGCCATTGCAACTCTCAATACCAGCGGTGCTTACGGACGCGGCCAGCTTAAAAAACGTGCTCGTGCACGATTCCCCCATAGGAAACAATGGGGCAGTTTGAGCTGAAAAAAACCCTAACACCTGCAAAAAAAGCAGCGTTCAGCTCCTAACGCAGCCCCATTGTTTCCTATGGGGAAACACTTCCTAAGTCTGCACCTAACACTCTAACATGTACCCCGAGTCTAAACACCCCTAACCTTACACTTATTAACCCCTAATCTGCCGCCCCCCGCTATCGCTGACCCCTGCATATTTTTTTTAACCCCTAATCTGCCGCTCCGTACACCGCCGCAACCTACATTATACCTATGTACCCCTAATCTGCTGCCCCTAACACCGCCGACCCCTATATTATATTTATTAACCCCTAATCTGCCCCCCACAACGTCGCCGCCAGCTACCTACAATAATTAACCCCGAATCTGCCGACCGGACCTCACCGCTACTCTAATAAATGTATTAACCCCTAAAGCTAAGTCTAACCCTAACACTAACACCCCCCTAAGTTAAATATAATTTAAATCTAACGAAATAAATTAACTCTTATTAAATAAATTATTCCTATTTAAAGCTAAATACTTACCTGTAAAATAAACCCTAATTAAATAGTTAATAACTATTTAATACCTACCTAGTTAAAATAATTACAAAATTACCTGTAAAATAAATCCTAACCTAAGTTACAATGAAACCTAACACTACACTATCAATAAATTAATTAAATAAAATACCTACAATTATCTACAATTAAATCTAACATTACACTATCAATAAATTAATTAAATAAAATACCTACAAATAAATACAAATAAATACACTAACTAAAGTACAAAAAATAAAAAAAGCTAAGTTACAAAAAATAAAAAATTTAATTACAAACATAATAAAACTATTACAACAATTTTAAGCTAATTACACCTACTCTAAGCCCCCTAATAAAATAACAAAGCCCCCCAAAATAAAAAAAATGCCCTACCCTATTCTAAAATTAAAATAGAAAAGCTCTTTTACCTTACCAGCCCTTAAAAGGGCCTTTTGCGGGGCATGCCCCAAAGAATTCAGCTCTTTTGCCTGGAAAAAAAAAAAACATACAATACCCCCCCCCAACATTACAACCCACCACCCGCATACCCCTAATATAACCCAAACCCCCCTTAAATAAACCTAACACTAAGCCCCTGAAGATTTTCCTACCTTATCTTCACCCCACCGGGTATCTATCACCGATCCGTCCAGGCTCCGAAATCTTCATCCAAGCCCAAGCGGGGGCTGAAGATCCATCATCCGGCTGAAGTCTTCTATCAAGCAGCAAGAAGAAGTCCAGAAGAGGCTCCAAAGTCTTCATCCTATCCGGGACAGAAGAGGAGATCCGGACCGGCAACCATCTTCATCCAAGCGGCATCCTCTATCTTCATCCGATGACGAGCGGCTCCATCTTGAAGACCTCCGGCGCGGATCCATCCTCTTCTTCCGACGTCCTAAGTCCGAATGAAGGTTCCTTTAAATGACGTCATCCAAGATGGCGTCCCTCGAATTCCGATTGGCTGATAGGATTCTATAAGCCAATCAGAATTAAGGTAGGAAAAATCTGATTGGCTGATGGAATCAGCCAATCAGATTCAAGTTCAATCCGATTGGCTTATCCAATCAGCCAATCAGATTGAGCTTGCATTCTATTAGCTGATCGGAACAGCCAATAGAATGCAAGCTCAATCTGATTGGCTGATTCAATCAGCCAATCAGATTTTCCCTACCTTAATTCCAATTGGCTGATAGAATCCTATCAGCCAATCGGAATTTGAGGGACGCCATCTTGGATGACGACATTTAAAGGAACCTTCATTCGGACTTAGGACGTCGGAAGAAGAGGATGGATCCGCGCCGGAGGTCTTCAAAATGGAGCCGCTCGTCATCGGATGAAGATAGAGGATGCCGCTTGGATGAAGATGGTTGCCGGTCCGGATCTCCTCTTCTGCCCGGATAGGATGAAGACTTTGGAGCCTCTTCTGGACTTCTTCTTGCCGCTTGATAGAAGACTTCAGCCGGATGATGTATCTCCAGCCCCTGCTTGGGCTTGGATGAAGATTTCGGAGCCTGGACGGATTGGTGATAGATACCCGGTGTGGTGAAGATAAGGTAGGAAGATCTTCAGGGGCTTAGTGTTAGGTTTATTTAAGGGGGGTTTGGGTTAGATTAGGGGAATGTGGGTGGTGGGTTGTAATGTTGGGGGGGGTATTGTGTTTATTTTTACAGGCAAAAGAGCTGAATTCTTTGGGGCATGCCCCGCAAAAGGCCCTTTTAAGGGCTGGTAAGGTAAAAGAGCTTTTCTATTTTAATTTTAGAATAGGGTAGGGCATTTTTTTATTTTGGGGGGCTTTGTTATTTTATTAGGGGGCTTAGAGTAGGTGTAATTAGCTTAAAATTTTTGTAGTATTTTTATTATGTTTGTAATTAATTTTTTTATTTTTTGTAACTTAGCTTTTTTTATTTTATGTACTTTAGTTAGTTTATTTAATTGTATTTATTTGTAGGTATTTCATGTAATTAATTTATTGATAGTGTAGTGTTAGGTGTATTTGTAACTTAGGTTAGGATTTATTTTACAGGTAATTTTGTAATTATTTTAACTAGGTAGCTATTAAATAGTTCTTAACTATTTAATAGCTATTGTACCTGTTAAAATAAATACAAAGTTGCCTGTAAAATAAATATAAATCCTAAAATAGCTACAATATAATTATAATGTATATTGTAGCTATATTAGGGTTTATTTTACAGGTAAGTATTTAGCTTTAAATTGGAATAATTTATTTAATAAGAGTTAATTTATTTCGTTAGATTTAAATTATATTTAACTTAGGGGGGTGTTAGTGTTAGACTTAGCTTTAGGGGTTAATACATTTATTATAGTAGCGGTGAGGTCCGGTCGGCAGATTAGGGGTTAATACTTGAAGTTAGGTGTCGGCGATGTTAGGGAGGGCAGATTAGGGGTTAATACTATTTATTATAGGGTTATTGAGGCGGGAGTGAGGCGGATTAGGGGTTAATAACTTTATTATAGTAGCGGTGAGGTCCGGTTGGCAGATTAGGGGTTAATAATTGTAGGTAAGGTAGCAGCGAGGTTGGTGGGGGCAGATTAGGGGTTAATAAATATAATATAGGGGTTGGCGGTGTTAGGGGCAGCAGATTAGGGGTACATAGGGATAACGTAGGTTGCGGTGGTGTGCGGTCGGCAGATTAGGGGTTAAAATTTTTTATTAGAGTGGCGGCGATGTGGGGGGCTTCGGTTTAGGGGTACATAGGTAGTTTATGGGTGTTAGTGTACTTTAGAGCACAGTAGTTAAGAGCTTTATGAACCGGCGCTAGCCCAGAAAGCTCTTAACTTCTGACTTTTTTCTGCGGCTGGAGTTTTGTCGGTAGAGGCTCTACCGCTCACTTCAGCCAAGACTCTAAATACCGGCGTTAGAAAGATCCCATTGAAAAGATAGGATACGCAAATGGCGTAGGGGTGTCTGCGGTATGGAAAAGTTGGGGCTGCAAAGTGAGCGTTAGACCCTTACCTACACGACTCTAAATACCAGCGGTAGCCCAAAACCAGCATTAGGAGCCTCTAACGCTGGTTTTGACGGCTAACGCCAAACTCTAAATCTAGCCGTGTGTCAGGGATTTCATCATTACAAGCCTGTCCCTTTAACTCTGACTCCTCTTCCCCTATTTAAGGCCCCTCCTCTCTATGCTCACTGCTTGGTAATTTGTATCAGTTGCTGTAAGCGACTCTTGCCTAAATATACCTAGGTCATTCCTCTGTCTGAGGGGATTCCCTACCTGCTGCTGTGAAACTTTGCTGACTACCTTCATCTTCAGCTGTTCTGTGCCGGTCTACCCGTTTCTGCCACTAGCAGTACTACCGGAACCAAAGGATCAGCTTAGAGTTTCCCTGATGTGCTACTCCGGGTGTGTGTGACGTCACACCCGGCATCTCAGCGTCTCCTCAGCGCATGTACCGCACTCTGTCTCTCCTGCAAAGGGTAACGTTTCACAAGTACCGCTGAATCTGCCTTCCACTAAAACAACTAGGAATTGGTCTGTATATTTTCCTACCTTCTTAGGATATCGCTATGTCTCTCATTTGTGTAAACTAATTACCGCTACAATAACTGACTGCTGCTACCACCATACTGCAATATAAACTCTAACTGCCATTACTATTGCTTACTAGCTCTGGACCGCTGCTTGCCTTATTAACACTTGCTGTGTCCACTCTGAATTAACCTAAGTGACTGTTTTGCTTACTACAACCTGAGCTTGCTATTACATTATCTATCTGCATATCCCAATATAACTTTATCTGGATAATTCTATCTCTTCAAGTGCTGCATACATGTAAAGTAATTATTTCAACAACTCTGGACAAGGATTCATTAGTAGCTTCAACTAATACATATTGTGGTTTTGCTTTGTATCCTGAATTGACATTATACTCACACATCCCCAAACATTACCAATCTATCATACCACTTCAAATACATTTGGGGATTATACTCTCTGCCTTTGCTACACTATAGCATTCACATTATTTCAATCTGTCTGACATCCTTTCATGCCATCTATCTACTCAGTATATGTGTCTGCTCTATCTTATTTAAATACACTTGCTATCTTGTGGAATATATATCTTATTTATCAGTAGATACTTCTATCTTATTTATCTGTTGATATATTTCTATTTTGTATTCTGGTTGTGTGACAGCTCCGTATTCACTCTGTACCCTGCAGTAGTGACCCTCAGTTCAATGAGCATAACCGGATTCCTGTAAGTTAGATCTGTGTGAATCCAAGGTTTGGTGTGAGGCTGAGTGATCCTACTATAGCGGATACTAGGTACCAGAACTTATTTACCACCTGTTGTAACATATTACACGATACATTACAAACTGCAAACACTCTCCTGAGAGACTGAGAGGAATTATCTCTAAAGGACGAAGTTTGAAAGGTCTGTGCAATATTACTTTTGTGAAAAGCTACTTAGTGCAGACAGTTGTACTTGATAGTAAGTGCTCAGTAGAGCAAGCCTCTTTTGTTTCGTTTATGTTTATTTTGCCTGTTTTTACCAGACCTGATAATAAACATAGAAATATGAGAAGAAGAAATGGATATACCTGAGCACTCAAAATAGGCTAATAGGAATTCGTATTGTGAGTAGATGTATAGGACTGGGTTATATCTACATAAAACATAACTTTTATTAAACTCAATAAAAAAATATTGTATAGGTGATAAACATTCACTCCGTGTGTTGTGTGTTAAAAATAAAATAAAAAATGATGAATGCTGCAGTGCCAAATAATGGCCATACAAATTATGTCAAGTGGGTAACTGCTGGTCTCAAATGTTATTGAGTACTTAGCATTAGCAACAATAGTTAATCCAATACAAGGAGGGAAGGTACACTTCCGCGAATTATGATGCTAAATACAGAGCTCAACCATTGTGAGCCTGAAATAGCATAGCAAGTTTTGTATATAGTTACACATTAGGGTTGAACTGTAAGTAAGTCTATCTGAATTACGTGTAAGGACAGGGTCCAATACTAGTTGAGTGTAAACACTATACTGCTATCATGTATATGTTGCTAAAAACAATTATTCCCACAAGACGTGTGTGTGTGGATGGTATATCTGGCAGGGGTGTACCACAATATGCTCACGGATTGCACAAGAAACTAATCTAAAAAGAGGAATGACCTCACACAAATTATCTAGCTAGTGCAATACTGGAGCGGAAATATGAGAAGAAGAAATGGATATACCTGAGCACTCAAAATAGGCTAATAGGAATTCGTATTGTGAGTAGATGTATAGGTAGTTATTACTCTGACGAAGGAAAGACAATTTTCCTCCCTATAGATAGGAGTTAATTTTGTTGGGGAACGTATAAGCACTACTATTATAATAATATTCCTCTTCTCGAAACTCTTAAACTGATAATAAACAGACTGTATTTTATAAAGCTACAACCTTGTGTGGTGTTTCCAGCTTTGAGGACTGTGTGTTTCCAAGATCCCAGGCCACATATGGTGGAGAATACGGGCAACACACTGATAGTCTGTTAAGGAAACAATACCACACTTAAAATGGAGGAAGTTGTAAAGGCTTTACTACAGGCTACGGCCTCACAGCAACAGGCCACTGCCACACAGCAGCAAGCTACTGCCAGCCAGCAAGAAAATATTGCAGTGCTACAAAAACTGGTATTAACACAAAGAGAGGAACAGCAGAATATCACACGTACCATGCAGCAGGAGATTCGAAGCCTATCTGAAATTCTGGGCAGGTGTGCTGCAGAAATTCCACACAGTTCTAAGACTCTGAGAGTGAGTAACTATTTGCAAAAGATGGTGGCTACAGATGATGTGGAGGCTTACCTGATGGCTTTTGAAAGGACAGCCGAAAGAGAAGGGTGGTCTGCGTCTGAATGGGCAAGCCTCCTTGCGCCATTTCTGAGTGGAGAACCTCAGAAAGCATATTATGATTTGGAGCCTGAGCAGGCCAGTGACTATAAAAAGCTAAAAACAGAAATCTTGGTCCGCCTGGGAGTAACAACAGCAGTGAGGGCCCAGCGATTTCACTCCTGGACTTACATTTAAGACAAAGCCGTGCGGTCACAGATGTTTGACTTGATACATCTTGCCAGGAAATGGCTACAGCCAGAGGTCAACTCAGCTAGTCACATTGTGGAACAGCTCGTGATGGACCGGTTCCTGCGAGGATTGCCTGTTTCCCTGCGGCGGTGGGTCAGTCAGAGTGAACCTAAAACTGCTGACGGTCTAGTTGCCCTGGTGGAACGATATTTGACTGCCGGAGAGTTTCTACAAATCCCCAACCAGGAAAGACCTAGAACCCTGAAGATCAGAGTCCCAGTAAATTGAGTAAGACTGTTCCGGGGAAAAGGGGGTATCGGGAGGAGCAGATGGGTTTTTACAACCCGAGGGACATTACAGCAAGGGACAAGAGTTTTGTGAGGCAGGAAGGGTCCACAATTGCCTCAAAGATGTTGTCTAATGCTAATATTAAATGTTTTCAATGTAAAGAGTATGGACATTTTGCAAAGGACTGCCCTGAGAATGATGTTGCTAGGGAATGGAATGATGGCAATATGAGAGACAATTATTCATTGTACTCTCGCTCAGTATATGTAATTACCAAAAATGATTGTTTAAATTGCCACCCTTGGAGCGCTGTAAGGGTGGAGGGAAAAGAAATTAAAGCTTTGCTGGACTCTGGTAGCATGGTTACGCTCATAGACAGGGGTCTGTTGAGAAATACTCCTATGCTAATTACCAGAACCTAGATATTGCTTGTGTCCATGGGGATATACACAAGTATCCAACTGCTAAAGTACTTATTGAAACACAAAATGGCCCTATAAATCATAGAGTTGGTTTAGTGGATAAATTAGTCCATGAAATGATAATAGGCAGAGATTTTCCCCATTTTTTTAATCTATGGGATGCTGCTGAGGAAAATTCACCGGATTCAGTAGAGGGTGCTGTTTGTGACTTTCCCTTTTCTGATTTATTGGAGGATGACTTAGACAAAATAACTCCTGCTAGAAGGAAACACTCAACCCCTATGGAAACCCTAGTTGGAGGTAATACTGAACAGAATAATACAGGTCAATCTAATATATCTGAACCTGATGTAGAAATAACTGACCTAGAGGTTAGCCCAAGTAACTTTAAGGATGCACAATGGGAGGATCCAACTTTAGCTGTGGCTAGAAACTATATTTCTATAAGAAATGGCACCCCCATTAATACTGATAAAGCGCTCACCTATCCATACTTTGAAGTGGAAAATGATTTATTGTACAGAGTTGGGAAAAAGGAGTCTGTCAAACAGCTGTTAGTACCCCAGGTATATCGACACACTGTATTAAACCTGGCACATAGCCACATACTTGGGGTGCACTGGGGGATTGAAAAAACCAGAGAGATAATTGTTAGGAGGTTTTATTGACCAAGTGTAATGGCATCTATCACAAATTATTGTTCTTCTTGTCCTGAATGCCAATTAACTGCCCCTCTTACAGCATAACGTAGCCCCTTGGTGCCCTTACCCATAATTGAGGTCCCATTTGAACGCATTGGTATGGATTTTGTGGGTCCTCTTGTAAAGTCTGCAAGGGGACACTAGTATATATTGGTAATAGTAGACTATGCTACACGTTACCCTGAGGCAATACCCATGCGTACTACTTCAGCAAAAGCAATTGCTAAGGTGTTAATGTTAATGTTCAGTCGTGTTGGGATTCCCAAAGAAATATTAACAGACCAAGGCACTCCATTTATGTCGAGAATTACAAAGGAGTTGTGTAATCTTCTTCATATAAAGCATCTGAAAACATCCGTATATCACCCACAAACTGATGGTCTGGTAGAACGATTTAATAAAACACTAAAGGCTATGCTCAAAAAAGTAATTGATAAAGATGGGAAAAAATGGGATTTCCTTTTGCCTTATTTAATGTTTTCCATCCGAGAGGTCCCTCAAGCTTCTACTGGGTTTTCGCCCTTTGAACTATTGTATGGAAGACACCCCAGAGGGTTGCTAGACATAGCTAAGGAGACTTGGGAACAGGAGTCAACCCCTCACAGAAGTGTGATTGAACATATAACTCAGATGCAGGATCGGATGACAGCCATTATGCCCATAGTTAGAGAACACATGGAAAATGCCCAACAGCACCAGCAGAACAGCTATAATAGAAATGACAGGGTTCGTGTGTTTAACCCAGGAGACAGAGTACTAATCCTGGTTCCCACTGTAGAGAACACATTTTTGGCAACATGGCATGGGCCATATGAAGTCATTGACAGAGTGGGGAAGTAAATTACAAAGTAAGACAGCCTGGGAGGCGAAAGGAAGTACAGATTTACCATGTGAATTTACTTAAACATTGGAAAGAAAGAGAAACACTTGTGTCTATAAAAACAGCAGACCTTCCTACAATGGAGGAGAATGAAAGAATGAAACCGTAGTCAATATATCAGAAACCCTGACTATCCACCAGAAGAGGGAGGTAAAAGACTTCATCAGATTAAATAAAAATGTTTTCTCCTCAGTCCCAGGAAGAACTACGATAATAGAGCATGACATTGTCACTGAACCGGGAAAAAGGATAAATCTAAAGCCATATAGAATACCTGAAGCCCGGAGGGAAGCAATCAAATCGGAAGTAAATAAAATGCTGGAACTTGGGGTAATTAAAGAATTCCAAAGTGACTGGAGTAGCCCAATTGTGCTTGTTCCAAAGCCTGATGGCACAATCAGGTTTTGTAATGATTACCAGAAGCTGAATGCAATATCCAAGTTTGATGCATACCCCATGCCAAGGGTTGATGAACTTGTGTAGAGACTCGGGAGAGCCAGGTACCTTACCACATTGGATTTGACCAAGGGATATTGGCAAGTGCCGCTTACAGGACGGGCAAAGGAAAAGACAGCCTTCTCTACTCCAGATGGGCTCTTCCAATACAAGGTGTTACCTTTTGGCCTACATGGTGCTCCAGCAACATTTCAAAGAATGATGGACTGGATCTTAAGGCCACATGCTCATTATGCCGCAGCTTACTTAGATGACATGGTCATACATAGCGAAGATTGGGAGTCTCACTTGCCAAAAGTGCAAGCTATCCTTCATTCCATAAGAAATACCGGTCTGACAGCAAATCCGAGTAAATGTACCACTGGCTTGGAGGAGGCCAAGTATCTTGGCTATTCCATTGGAAGAGGAATAGTGAAGCCACAACTTGCTAAAGTTGAAGCCTTAAGGATTTGGCCACGACCTATGATGAAGAAACAGGTCAGAACATTTCTTGGGCTTGTTGGCTACTACAGAAGGTTTATCTCCAACTTTGCTACTATAGCGGGTCCTTTAACTAACCTCACTAAAGCAAAAGCTCCAGTAATAGTGAAATGGTCCTCTGAAGCTGAACAGGCATTTCAAAATCTCAAGGAAGCCATCTGTAGACAACCAGTGTTAGTCACCCCTGATTTTCCAAAGGAATTTGTTTTAGACAGATGCCTCTGATGTAGGGCTTGGAGCAGTGCTTTCCCAGGAAAGTCAAAGTGAAGAGCACCCAATACTATACCTGAGACGGAAACTTCAACCTAGAGAAAATAACTATTTGATTGTTGAAAAGGAGTGTCTAGCAATTAAATGGGTTGTTGAAACTCTCAAATATTATTTGTTGGGCAGAAAATTTAGACTAGTTACTGATCATGCACCTCTCAAATGGATGAGTCAAAATAAGGATAATAATAGTAGAGTTACACGCTGGTTCCTTGATTTGCAACCCTATCTCTTCTCAGTAGAACACAGGGCAGGAAGTAAACAGGGTAATTCTGATGGCCTTTCACGTATTCATACGCTTTTGGCCATGGTCGCTCACCCCACTAGGTCTGAGCTGGCGGGGAGGATGTGTGACAGAACCCAAGGCATAGTAATGGAAGGTGTCTATATTCCCTCAAAAGTGCTGCAGTGCGTGGTATGGTCTGACAACCCCAGGGAGAATTGTTATGTTTGTTTACCACATAGAGAAAATATGTGATTTATTTCTGGGTCCCTGGGGTGGAGTATTTGGAGAGTAGGGTGGGCCAGTGCTCCACCCTGCAGTTTGCAGGTAGCACATTATGTCAAAAAGTCCAGTCCAGGAAATCTGTCTGACACAGCTAGCTACTCATCTGCATGTGGTAATTGACAGCAGGTGCTAATAAAATCCCCAGTCAGGGGTTGAGAGGTAGATTTGCCAGCAGTAAAGGGAAACTGCAAACACTCTACTGAGAGAATGAGAGGAATTATCTCTAAAGGACAAAGTTTGAAAGGTCTGTGCAATATTACTTTTGTGAAAAGCTACTTAGTGCAGACAGTTGTACTTGTTAGTAAGTGCTCAGTAGAGCAAGCCTCTTTTGTTTTGTTTATGTTTATTTTGCCTGTTTTTGCCAGACCTGATAATAAACAGACTGTATTTTATAAAGCTACAACCTTGTGTGGTGTTTCCAGCTTTGAGGACTGTGTGTTTCCAAGATCCCAGGTCACAACATATATATATATATATATATATATATATATATATATATATATATATATATATATATATATATATATATATATATATATACACACACACACACATACACTGTACATAACTAGTAAAACCATAGCTAAATTTAAATTATGTATATATTTACAAATTTTTAAGAATTATTTTTTGGAATTAACTAACTGAATGACAGAACTGAGAGAATATTTCCAAATGACAGATGAAGGGTGAGTGCCAACTTTTGAGCTGGAAACAGAGTGGCACAAAGTGGGAAAAAAATAATTATGTTTAAAAGGATCACAAGACTTCCAAGTTACCTCCCCAGTTAGAAATTATTCAAAACTACTTATGATCATGGACAGACATTGGAGTCATAAATTTATACCGAAAAGCTCTCAATATGGATGTGAGCTAACCACGACTGATGTTACTGGCAATTACTATTATAACTGGTGGGATATGGCTGATCTGCTGGATGGCAATTACTGAAATTCAGGTGGAATGGCTTTGTGCGCGGGAAAATTATTAGAAAGAAAAATAATTAATATTTAATAAAAAAAAAGAAGATGGAGGGGAGGAAGACAAACAGTGATGTAAGTCTATCTGAAGGAAAACTACTACAAAGATACAGGTATAGGGAAGAAAATAAATTAAATATGAGAAGTTTTTTTAAGATTTTCTTTTTTATATATATTTTAATTTCACTATTTCAAACCAAGACTATACCAACCTCTGCTGGCTTTAGAATGGAAGCATCTTCCTCTAAGCAGCGCATAAGGTGGGAGAAGTTAAAAATACAATCTAGCTACGCAAGTTGCGCAGTACTACACAACGTGCGTCAGAAGATTGTAATTTACCTCCTCCGTCGGTTTTCACTAATGTCCACCCAGGCACTTTAGGGAGTTGCAGTGTGATGGGGGTGACACCATCAGAGGAGATTAATTCCTGCCTGATGGTGTCAAGGACCACCAACATCTTCTCGTGGACCACTGGTTGGCGAACGCTGCCCTAGAACACCCTGATAAAAGGTCAGTGCTATTTGCATCAGACCTGGATGATTTTCTATGTTTGTTTTACAATAGTTTGGTTACATATCCACCGTGTGCAGAGACCTTTCCTTCTAAATATAATATAAAACCTGCCGTTTAGATAGCAGACATTTACGCAGTGTAACTCAATTCTCTCTCGGCTAGATTACAAGTCTTGCGTTAAGGTTAAAAAGCAGTGTTGAGAGGTCCCAACGCTGCTTTTTAATGCAGACTGGTATTACGAGCCTTGCAGGTACAGGTGTACCGCTCACTTTTTTTCCACAACTCGAACATACCGCAAATCCACTTACGTCAATTGCGTATCCCATATTTTCAATGGGACTTGCATAACGCCGGTATTACGAGTCTTGGAAAAAGTGAGCGGTAGACCCTCTCCTGTCAAGACTCGTACCGCATTCAGAAGTCAGTAGTTAAGAGTTTTATGGGCTAACGCTGTAACATAAAACTCTTAACTAAAGTGCTAAAAAGTACACTAACACCCATAAACTACCTATTAACCCCTAAACCGAGGTGCCCCCCCACATCACAAACACTTAAATAAAAATTTTAACCCCGAATCTGCTGACCGGACATCGACGCCACTTTAATATATTAACCCCTAAACCGCCGCACTCCCGCCTCACAAACACTAGTTAAATTTTATTAACCCCTAATCTGCCGTCCCTAACATCGCCGACACCTACCTACATTTATTAACCCCTAATCTGCCTCCCCCAAAGTCGCTGCAACTATATTAAATGTATTAACCCCTAAATCTAAGTCTAACCCTAACACCCCCTGAATAAAATATAATTTAAATAAATCTAAAGAAAATTTCTACAAATAAATAAATTATTCCTATTTAAAACTAAATACTTACCTGTAAAATAAACCCTAAGCTAGCTACAATATAACTAATAGTTACATTGTATCTAGCTTAGGGTTTATTTTTATTTTACAGGCAACTTTGTATTTATATTAACTATGTACAATATTTATTAAATAGTAAGTAACTATTTAATAGCTACCTAGTTAAAATAAAGACAAATTTACCAGTAAAATAAATCCTAAACTAAGTTACAATTACACCTAACACCACTAATTACACCTAATCTAATCCCCCTAATAAAATAAAAAAGCCCCCCAAAATAATAAAAATCCTTACCCTATACTAAATTACAAATAGCCCTTAAAAGGACCTTTTGCGCGGCATTGCCCTAAAGTAATCATCTCTTTTACCTGTAAAAAAAAGTACAAATACCCCCCCACCCAACTCTACTCTAAAACCCACCCAATCCCCCCTTAATAAAACCTAACACTAACCCCTTGAAGATCACGCTACCTTGAGACGTCTTCACCCAACCGGGCAGAAGTCCTCAACGAAGCCGGGCGAAGTGGTCCTCCAGACGGGCAGAAGTCTTCATCCAGGTGGCATCTTCTATCTTCATCCATCCGGTGCGGGTCCATCTTCAAGACATCCGACGCAGAGCATCCTCTTCTTTCTTGATCCGATGACTAAATGACGGTACCTTTAAGTGACGTCATCCAAGATGGCGTCCCTTCAATTAAGATTGGCTGATAGAATTCTATCAGCCAATCAGAATTAAGGTAGAAAAAATCCTATTGGCTGATCCAATCAGCCAATAGGATTGAGTTTGCATTCTATTGGATGTTCCAATCAGCATATAGAATGTGAGCTCAATCCTATTGGCTGATTGGATCAGCCAATAGGATTGAACTTCAATCCTATTGGCTGATTGCATCAACCAATAGGATTTTTTCTACCTTAATTCCGATTGGCTGATAGAATTCTATCAGCCAATCAGAATTGAAGGGACGCCATCTTGGATGACGTCACTTAAAGGTACCGTCATTTAGTCGTCAGATCAAGAAAGATGAGGATTCTCCGCGTCGGATGTCTTGAAGATGGACCCGCTCCAGAAGATGCCACCTGGATGAAGACTTCTGCCTGTCTGGAGGACCACTTCGCCCGGCTTCGTTGAGGACTTCTGCCCGGTTGGGTGAAGACGTCTCAAGGTAGGGTGATCTTCAAGGGGTTAGTGTTAGGTTTTATTAAGGGGGATTGGGTGGGTTTTAGAGTAGGGTTGGGTGTGTGAGTGGTGGGTTGTAAATGTTGGGGGGTATTATATTTTTTTTACAGGTAAAAGAGCTGATTACTTTGGAGCAAAACCCCGCCAAAAGCCCTTTTAAGGGCTATTTGTAATTTAGTGTAGGTTAGGGATTTTTATTATTTTGGGGGGCTTTTTTATTTTATTAGGGAGGTCAGATTAGTGTCAGGGTGCCAGGAATCAGACAGAGACGAGAAGTTCAAAAATAATCACACCTTTATTAATAGCAAAAAATTATAAAAAGTCCACAAGTCAAATAAGACAGGAGTCAAAACCAGAGCTGGTAGTCAAACGAGCCGAGTCAGGAGCCAAAGCGAATAGTCAGATGAGCCGGAATCAGGAACAAGGAAAACAGCAGAGTCAGGAACAAACCAGGGATCAGGAACCAGGAAGGACGTCAGGCAGCCAGGTAATACACAGGAACTCTCACAAACAGGTCTGAGACAATGCAAAGGCAAAGCATACTGAACAGAGGCCCTTTAAATAATAATAATAATTCTGAGACTGCATCCTGTCTCACATGGATGATGCACACCAGTCTGGCCATAAAAGGAAGTGTAGGAAATGAGCAGCATCCCCCACAATGCACCATAGTCAGGAAGAGAGGCGAGTAAAATGGCTGCCAGCAGCACATGGCAAACAGTGAAAAAACCCTGACAGTACCCTCCCCTCAACGACCCCTCCCCCGCGGGAGCACAAAAGGCTTATTGGGGAAACGGACATGGAAGGCACGGAGGAGGGCGGGAGCATGAACATCAGAGGAGGGAACCCAAGAACGCTCCTCCGGACCGTAGCCCCTCCAGTGAACCAAATATGTCAAATAATAGGCAGCTTCATCAAGGGAATGCAATGTAACATTTTAGAAAAACGGTCAACCACCATAAGGATAACAGTATTGCCATTGGAAACAGGGAGCTCGACAATGAAGTCCATGGAAAGATGTGTCCAAGGACGCTCACCATTAGCAATAGGTTGAAAAAGACCCACAGGAAGACGTTGAGGAGTCGTATTCTGTGCACAAACTGAGCAGGAGGCAACATACGCAGCAATATCAGAACGAAGACCTGGACACCAGAATTGTCGCGTGACAGACCAAATCATTTGGTTCTTGCCTGGGTGACCTGCGGCTTTAGGATAGTGGTAAGTGTGCAAAAGTTTAGTTCAAAGATTCTCAGGAACAAAACACCACTAGGTTTCTCAGGAGGTGCATTGGTTTGTGCAGCCAGGATCTCCTCCCCCAAGGGAGAAGCCAAATTAGTACGTATGGTAGCCAAAATATGGTCAGGAGGTATAACAGGAGTAGGTACAGACTCCTCCTTTGACAGAGGCGAAAATTGTCGAGAGAGGGCATCAGCCCTAACATTCTTACTACCAGGCAGGTAGGAGACTACATAATTAAACCAAGACAAAAATAGCGCCCATCTGGTCTGTCGGGGCGCCAAACGTTTTGCTTCAGATAGATAAGTTAAATTCTTGTGGTCAGTAAGAATGAGCACTGGCACGCTAGTACCCTCGAGAAGATGCCTCCATTCCTTGAGTGCCAAAATTATGGCCAGTATTTCCCTGTCGCCAATTTCACAATTGCAGTGGACTTCAAAGGAAGAAAAGGAGAGAGATGGAAATGGGGATAGGTACTGATAGGAGCAGGAGGGGGAGAGTAAGATACCAACACCGCCACCGTGTCTCTCACCTGGCCTAGGTGTGTGGCTAAAGTGGAAGCCACCGTGTGTGAGAGCAGCAATGGAAGCAGAGGAAGATACCCAGGTTTCAGTAATTGCTGAAAGCGTTGGAAACAAACAGGTTGTGAACAGTTGTAAGTTTGTTACATAAAAGGATTAAAAATCTTCAGACACCATCTTTGCACACCCTTCATTGACAGAGGCAAAGAGAATGACTGGGGATTATGGGTAAGGGAAGTTACACTTAACAGTTTTGCTGGGGTGCTCTTTGCCTCCTCCTGCTGGTCAGGAATTGAATATCCAACTAGTAATTGGAATGACGTTGTGGACACTCCATGCCATAAGAAAGAAAAAGGGATTATCTATCTTTTTAAACAATAACATTTTTCATGAAGACTGATCCTTTAATCAATTTTACAATTTAGTTTTATTGAATTTACTTCTTTCTCTTAGTACCCTGTATTGAGGTAGGCTCAGTAGTGTGCAGGTGTCCTGGCACCAGTGCAAACAATATAGCACTGTTAAAAATACTTGTAACAAAGATTGTTATCTATTATCAAACAAGGAAAAATCTTTCTTCATTTTAATAAATTATAATTAGGAGAAAAAAATATTAGAAATCCATGTGCGTTTTTTAAATCACATAGGATACAGCAATTTACAAAAAGGAGATGATTTTTCAGCTATGGGTAGAAAATGATGATGTTAAAGGGACAGTAAAGTACTGGATAGATCATGGAATTTTAAACAACTTTCCAATTTACTTATTTGATCAATTTTGCTTAGTTCTCTTGGTATCCTTTGTTAAAGAGTAACCCTAGGTGATCTTAGGAGCGTGCACATCTGTAGCCATCTGTCAGCAGATATACAATATTGCAAACAATGCTGCCTTAGACTGCTGAAGACACATGCACGCTCCTAACCTCTTTTCAGCCTACTTAGGTTTACACTTCAACAAAGCATACAAACAGAACAAAGCAAATTTAAAAATAAATTGGAAAGTTGTTTAAAAACTACATGAATGTTTTATTTTGATTTTACTGACCTTTTAACCCCTTCCCACCATTAGAACGTTCCATGCCGTCCTAACCGCGCTGGGCTTTTGCGCCATGAGGACAGCATGGTACTAAAGCCATAGGAGCTTCCTGAATGGGGTTGAGAGCTGGAGGGGGTGCCTAGCGTCATAGGCACTCCCCTCTAGACACGATCCCTTCATTGAAATCACGCGATCGTAAGAACGATCACATGATTTAAATTTGTACTTATTTGTTTACGTCGGAATTTGTTTTAATGTAGACAAATAAGTACCATGAGGAAAGGGTTAAATGCAAGATAAACAACAACGTTCTCCAGCTTCTGAAATTTAAAATTGACCTTTACTGTATAAACATGGGTCCAAAACACAGCGTTGTACAAAAAGCCGGAGGACATTGTTTATTAATTTGGGGCCTGGTGCTTCAGTGATATTTGCGCTGTGTCCACAACTGCAGCCGATAATAGGATTTGTGTCTTTATGGAGCAATATAGGCTTGTTGCATAAATACATTAGCAGGTACCATAAACTGGTGGGCAACAGCATATTAGCAAGAAGTACAGCGGCGCTAGGGCACACAGTTTGATCTTGCACTGATTCATTAGTTATTTAAAGCCCAAGAGTATTGCTCAAGCCAGTATTTAGAAGGACAGTCTACTCCAGAATGTTTATTGTTTAAAAAGATAGATAATCCCTTTATTACCCATTCCCCAGTTTTGCACAACCAACACAGTTATATTAATATACTTTTTACATCTGTGATTACCTTGTATCTAAGCCTCTGCAGACTGCCCCTTATCTCAGTTATATTAATATACTTTTTATCTGTGTGATTACCTTGTATCTAAGCCTCTGCAGACTGCCCCTTATCTCAGTTATATTAATATACTGTACTTTTTACCTCTGTGATTACCCTGTATCTAAGCCTCTGCAGACTGCCCCTTATCTCAGTTATATTAATATACTTTTTATCTGTGTGATTACCTTGTATCTAAGCCTCTGCAGACTGCCCCCTTATTTCAGTTCTTTTGACAATCAGTGCAGACTCTTAAAGGGACACTGAACCCAATTTTTTTCTTTTGTGATTCAGATAGAGCATGGAATTTTAAGAAACTTTCTAATTTACTCCTATTATCAAATTGTCTTTATTCTCTTGGTATCTTTATTTAAAAAGCAAGAATGTAAGTTTAGATGCCGGACCATTTTTGGTGAACAACCTGGGTTGTTCTTGCTGATTGCTGGATAAATTCACCCAACAATAAACAAGTGGCTGTCCAGTGTTCTAAACAAAAAAAAATAGCTTAGATTCCTTCTTCAAATAAAGATAGCAAGAGAACGAAGGAAAATTGATAATAGGAGTAAATTAGAAAGTTGCTTAAAATTGGATGCTCTATCTGAATCACAAAAACTCCACAGAGGGGTGGAGCCTAGCGCTACATGGAGATGGATGTGTGAACCCGGAGCTCCGGAGAGCGATACTAATTAAAAGAAAGCAAATGCTCTAAAACCAAACACACAGAGACATCATGAGCCTAGGTTTGTGGAGCTGAATTACCCCAACCGCTTTTTGAGAATCTCATACCGGAGCAGAACACCGCAAGGTATAATGGAGCCCCAACAAGATGCAACAATATATGATAGGCACCATCTTGGAGTAACTACGCAGCAGATGCAGAGACAAGTGCAGGATACAGCCTGAAGTTTGGTAAGCAACCATTTGCCTCATGAGATAAAACTATAAAAGAACCAAGATACTTGTTTACATCAGGCTGGTTATACTTAACGGAACTTATGACGGCATGACAGGGGAGTTATGAGGGATATCGTAAGGTCGGACATGACTACTAAGCAACACGCATGACCCAAAGTATGCCATAAAGTACATTGAAATGCCACACAGTATTAAGCAAAGGAAGCTATGTTATTGAAGCTGGCCTTAGAAGCAATTACACAACCTATATGCCGCTTTGGCTGAAGCTGTCATTAACCAGCAAAGCTACTAGAAGACGTATCACATGGCACATAAAACCCTACTGTTACCGCTGCCCTATATTTAAGGAGACTTTGATATGTTGGCGATATCCTGAAACAAGATCTATAGCATTCTTTTCAGTGGAGCTGTTTTTTCTGGCTGTCTAGATTCTATCTATATACAGACTGTATAGCTTGGCTGCATAAAGGATTGAACTTACAGTAAAATTGTCTAGAAGAATACAAAAAGCTGATAAGGTCTCTAAGTCTGCTTTAATGGATACATATCTCAGACCCAATATAAACCATAAACAAACAGAAATTAACAAAATGGAGACGGAGGGGGAGTCTGATGTAGAATCCAGCTCATGTGACAATACTGATGCCCAGACTCCTGCAACAAAAGCAGATCTTCATTTACTAGTCTCAAAACAGGACATTTCTATGAATTTTGAGAAACTATGCATCACAGGCAATGCCTGCAATAAAACAAAGTATAGGTTGGACCACAGCCACTGAATTAGTGATATAATGAGAAATTGTAGCAAGTTTGCGCAGTGGGCAGTTACATAGACATTACCCCTAAGTAACTAGTAATAGCCCGGCATGCACAGGTAGCAGTTAATATGTGAACAGGGGCTCACAGGTAGGTAATGGCTGTCGCAGCATGTATGGGGAGATTGGTAAACAGCAGCCTGACAGTGAGCTTGTAGTCAGGGGATAGACAGTAACACGGTGTTAAGCTGATATTATGCGCAATATAGACAAAGTGAGCATGGCCATAGTAGTAACATAAAATACATAGTAACCCGTGTGGGTTAAGTACCTGGTAAGGTGAGGCAAGAGAGTTCGGTAGAGCAGAGTTTAGAGGACAGCTCGGATGCAGCGGTAGTGCTGTGGAGAGGAGAGCTGACAGGCGCCCTGCTTGGCGTGTGACGTCACAGAGGCGGCAGATCCGTTAGCGCTGTGTGAACAGAACAGACAGGCAGTAGAGACTGGCCGATGGAGGAGTGACACGCTAGAGCGGTAGAGCTAATCAGGATGCAGCTTAGCTAGTTGCAGACGAACAATACCAAGCAAGGAAGGAAGTGGAATGCTGGTATTTAAGGTGAAACTGGGAAATTTGTTAAAGGGGCAGTAAGACAGGCTAATACATGACACCTTCACACCACAGTTACCAGCAGTCTCTCAGAGATTAAAAAGGAGATGGGGGAAATTGGTAACAGAGTTGATGCTTTGGAAAATGATTGAGGGGACCTTGAGGAAAATGTCTGCGTCATGTCGCAAACGGTCTCCCAGCAACAACAACAAATAGCAGATTTGCAAGATAAGATGGAGGACATGGAGAATTGCGATAGACGGTCGAATCTTCGACTAAAGGGTATACCAGAATCCGTTACCATGTCAGATTTACTACCTTATCTACAAACCCTGTTCAAGTCTATAACAGCGGAGTCAGAGAACGCAGAATACCAGATCGAGAGGGCACATAGAGCACTTAGGGCTAGACCACAGAGAGATATGCCACCAAGAGATGTGATTATTACATTTCTGAAGTTCACTGACAAAGAAAAAAATCTTAAATGCGTCACAGAAGAATCCTACATTCAAATTCCAAGGCAATGTGGTGCAAATTTTCCAGGATTTGTGTGTGAGAACATTGCAAAGGCGTGGCAGACTCCAGCCACTTACTTCACTGCTGAGAAAACATCACATTCAGTACCGCTGGGGTTTTCCTTTCGCCCTCAACATACTTAAAGATGGGAAGATGACCTCAATCAAGACCCCTATGGAAATACCAGCAGCCTGTAAAATCTTTGGTCTGGAAATTCCTGAATTACCTCAAGAAATTGACGATGGTGATAGGATAAAAGCACAACCTACAATACAGAACAACAGAAGGTCTGGATGGACAAGGGTTTCGAATAATAAACGGCCTGGACCTTGACCAAGTAGTTAATTTATAGAATATTCGAAATGCACTTACGTCAAGGGACTGGTAAGATGTCTGCTGAGAGGTCGTTAGAACCACACAAGAAAGTATGTACTTTAAATTGTGCTGACTATATAGTACAAAAATATGGAGTAAAGAGGGCTTTATATTGTACTTTGCTCAAGGGTTCAAGTGATGGCTACAAGCCAGTTGATATACTTTGTTGGTTACATAGTAATACATGGTGTTTATCTTGCCCCAACAGATAATATCAAGAGGGTGTAAGATATAGTTAAAACAAGGGAATGTTGGCATTTAAGTTGGGAGACCACTGAGGTCAAGTTATACAGAATGTGTTTTGCGGGTATCGAATATGTTACTTGAACAGAGGGGGGTGGGGTGGTTCTAAACTATATTAGTAGATTAAAATATTGGCTCACAACCAGGTGATATGCATTGCTGATCACATAGAAAAGGAATGAAAGTAAAGTCCTTTCTAATGTGGCTCCCCACATGGTATATAACACTAAAGAATGCTTTATATGTTGAATATGTTTTGTAGTTTTTTTTTGTTTTTCTTTACATGTTAAGTTTGTGTTATGGCTGTCTTTTTATGGCCAAAAAATGTTCCATTACTGCTGTGCACCAAATTCTGAGACCTCTGAGGGGCTTATACACACTATAGATGTGAAAAGAAATGATGAGAGTTCATATCTTAGAGAGATAGAGAAATACCAGACTATTCAGATAAGGAGGAGATTGTTGAGATTTGCTCCCAGATACATTCTTAGAATGATATTCAGTAATGGCTAGTATACTGCACTTTCCAGGAGTTAACCTGATATCACATAACGTAAGAGGTCTTAACTCTGACATCAAGAGGAGAACTGCTCTGACACAGTATAAAAAACTGAAAGCTAATATGATATTTTTGCAGGAAACACACTTTATAAGTTCACAGATTCCCAAGTGTTGGTCCAAAGATTATCCACACAGTTTTCATGCTACCTCTAATACTAAAACCAAAGGGTATCCATCTTAATACACTCCTCCTTGAACTTTGAACATATAGACATGATAAGAGATAAAGAGGGTAGGTATGTTGTGGTGCGGGGAAAACTACAGCGAACAGAGGTTTTATTATGTAATGTTTATGCACCAAATGATAAACAAGAACCTTTTTTTAGGCACATATCTAATTTACTCACTAATTGGTCTAGGTTACGCATAATCCTTGCGGGTGACTTTAACATAGATCTAGCGACCCTAGGAAAAACAGTGACACAAGGTGCGACTAAGAAAAAATTGAGACAACAGAGTATAGCTAAAAAAATTGTTGATTTGCTTATACCACACGATATACAAGACGCATGGGTGACACTATATGGGGACACTATTGCACGACCTATTACTCTGCAGCACATAAATGCTATACCAAAATAGACTATGTTTTTATCAGCCAATTATTAAAACCCACTTTACATAAGGCTAACATACATACATGTGTCTGGTCCGACCACTTAATTATGGGATTTATGGGGGCTCCGGGAAGGACTAAAACATGGGTGTTTGATTCAAACTGCCTGAAACACCCTCACACCAAAGCTAGAGTACTGAAGGAGATGTCCGATTACTGGAACATCAATACAGACTCAACTGAAAATCCAATTTCAGTATGGGCGGCACACAAACATGTTTTACGAGGGTTACTAACCAAAGAAAAGGCACTGTATAAGAAGAAAATAGATATGCAACAATCTAAACTACAACAGGAAATTCTCCTTTTGGAAAGGGAGCACAAACAGACTAAATCACAAATTATATTACATACCTTAGAACAGAAAAAAGCAGATCTGTGCTCTATTCTGAGCGATAATTCGGTTAGGGCAGCACATAGACTCAAGACTAACTACTTTATATATGCAAACAAGCCAGATAAGTATCTGGCGAAGAAAATTAGAGATTCATATCAATTAGTAACTATCCCGAATATACAAACAACTGCAGGGCGAATCACCTCACACCCGCAAGAAATTGTGGATACATTCGCAGTGTACTACAGTGGTCTTTATGTTGAAATAGTTTTTATTTGTTTCCATACATCAAATATATAATAAACTGTACATTCTGAGAACAATATATTCAGTATCATGGACAATGTTACATTTTATAGCTTCATAGAAACATTTTGTGTATCATATTACCTTAGCAAAAATCTATCGGCTAGACTTAGAGTTGGGCGGTAGCCATCAAAACCAGCGTCAGAGGCTCCCAACGCTGGTTTTTACCGCCCTCTGGTATTTGGAGTCAGTCAGGAAAGGGTCCAACGCTCACCCTCCAGCCGCGACTCCTCCAGACCGCAGATCCCCTTACGTCAATTGCGTATCCTATCTTTTCAATGGGATCTTTCTAACGCCGGTATTTAGAGTCGAAAGAGCTTCATGGGTTAAAGCCGGTTTATAAAGCTCCCAACTACTGTGCTCTAAAGTACACTAACACCCATAAACTACCTATGTACCCCTAAACCGAGGTCCCCCCACATCGCCGCCACTCTATTAAAATGTTTTAACCCCAAATCCGCCGACCGCACACCGCCACCACCTACGCCACCCCCATGAACCCCCAATCCGCCGGCCCCAAAACCGCCGACCCCCACATCATACCCATCAACCCCCAATACGCCGCCCCCAATGCCGCCACCTACCCACACCCACCAACCCCCAATCTGCCGACCGGACCGCGCCACCACCACAACAAAGTCACTAACCCCCAATCCGCCTCACCCCGCCCCAACAACCCCACAATAAAGAGCATCAACCCCCAATCCGCCCCCCCCCAACACCGCCGACACCCAACCCCAAGCACCTACCCCCAATCCGCCGATCGGAGCCCACCGCCACTCCAATAAATGTCTCAACCCCCAAAGCCAACTCCAACCCCAACCCCAACACCCCCCCAAGCCAAATACAACTCAAATCTAACGAAATAAATCAACTCCTATCAAATAAATCATTCCTATTCAAAGCCAAACACCCACCTGCAAAATAAACCCCAACATAGCCACAACACAAATTACAACTATATTGTAGCTATCCTAGGACCAACATCCATTTCACAGGCAACCCTGCATCCACGTCAACCAGGCACAATAGCCACCAAACAGTCAACAACCATTCAATAGTTACCTAGTTAAAACAATCACAAAACTACCTGCAAAACAAACCCCAACCCAAGCCACAATCAAACCCAACACTACACTATCAACAAATTAACTAAATAAAATACCCACAATTATCCACAATCAAACCCAACACCACACCATCAACAAATCAATTAAATAAAATACCTACAAACAAATACAACCAAACAAGCCAACCAAAGTACAAAAAACAAAAAAGAACTAAGTTACAAAAAACAAAAAAACATTTACAAACACTAGAAAAATACCACAACAATTCCAAACCAACCACACCCACTCCAAGCCCCCCAACAAAACAACAAAGCCCCCCAAAATAAAAAAAGCCCCACCCCATTCCAAATAAAAAAAGCCCAAAGTTCCCCCAAAGAACTCAGCTCCCCTGCACGGAAAAAAAACACACACAACACCCCCCCCCCAACACCACAACCCACCACCCACACACCTCCAATCCAACCCAAAACCCCCCAAACAAACCCAACACCAAGCCCCCGAAGATCCCCCCACCCCGCCCCCACCCCACCGGGCCCCGATCCGTCCAGAAAAGCCCAAGCGGGGGGGTGAAGAGTGACGTCCACCCTCGGGCCGAAGCCCGGACCCAAGCGGCGGCCAAAGAAATCCACCACCGGGCCGAAGCCGGAAGTCCACCACCGGGACAAAGCCCCCCACCAAGCAGCACCCCCAACCCCCCCCCCCCGGAGCAGAGCGGAGCCACCCCCCCCCCCCAGCCGACGCGGACCCACCCCCCCCCAACGACGCCCACCCGCCGAACGACGGCCCCCCCCAAACGTACAGTGGTCTTTATGATGGTAAAAAGGTTCAACTTAATGACAACACCCAGACTGTACGTGAGAACTTCCTAGACCTAGCTAATCTACCACACTTGACTATAGAGCAGCAGGACCAATTGAATGCTAATGTAACACAGATGGAGGTAGCAGCAGCTATTAAAGAACTTAAACCTGGAAAAGCTCCGGGACCTGACGGATTCCCGGGAGAGTATTATAGACTCGTTAGACAAACACTGATCCCATATATAGTTAAATTTGCTAACCATATTCTAGAAGGCCAACCCATACCGAAGACCTCTTACTGGCCAAAATAATTGTTATCCCAAAAAAGGACAGGAACGCCACACTATGCTCTAGTTATCGTCCAATATCCAATAAATTATTTAGGAAAAAGACTTCAACTAACAATCTCCTTAATTGGAAGAGTTACCATCCAAAAAGCCAAAGGATGGGCATCCCATTTGGCCAATACTTAAGGGCAAAGCGAAATTGTAGCACCCTGGAGGATTTTGAGTGAGAAGCAAAGGAACTAAGGAAAAGGTTCAAAGAAAAGGGGTATCCAAACAAATGCCTCAAAAAAGCATACCAACGAGTGAAAGCGATAGAGAGAACTTCTCTATTACAAGAAAAAAGAGATACCAATGAGGACAATGTTACTAAGCAAATCACGATTATAGGCACTTTTGATGAAAAACATAGCAGCATTCACAATATTTTTCAAAAACATTGGCATGTACTGCAAGATGACCCTGATCTCTCAGAGGTAATTTCGGAAAGACTGAATATAACTAACAGGAGATCATATAATCTTAAAGATACTCTGACTAGAAGCCATTTTGTCCAAAATAAACAAAGGACATGGCTACAAGAAACAAAAGGGTTCTTTAAATGTGGCCGCTGTCAGGCATGCAAAAACATGTCCCCCATGAAGTATTTTGTGCACCCACGAACAGGGAAAAACTATCCAATTAATGAATTCATGAACTGTAGAACCAAGGGTGTAATATATGTTGCCATGTGTAAATGCCCCCTAATCTATGTAGGTGAAACCTCAAGGGAGCTAAGAACAAGAGTTTTAGAACACATGGGTGACATCAAATGGGACCTTAATGTACCAGTGGCTAAGCACATGAACACTGTTCACAGTCAAGATAAATACCAAGTACATTTTTTTGCCATTAAACAACTTAAAGCAAAAGGCAGAAGGGGTGATATCAACAAATTACTCCTGCAAAAAGAATGTAGATGGATACATGAATTAAAATCAGCATCACCCAAAGGTTTGAATGAAGCTATTTCTTATAAAAGCTTCCTTTGATGATAGTATCCATCTAAAAGAACCCTAACAGATTATTACCAATACATTTGTAATATACTATAGGCTTTTGGGATTTTTGAAAAGCAACAGAGTATGAAATATCTGAACCTATTACACAATATGCTTATGGTACTGATTACAAAGCTACATTGCCTTTAGTTGAATGACTGTTTGTCAATAATTAAATGGATTCTTGAACAAAATCATTTAAATATATAGGAATTGAGCGTTTGTATATATATCCATATAAAGTTAATGTATGATGGTTTTAGATCGTTACAAAAAATTCCTCTTAAAAATCTCAAAAATCTTAAGAACCCATTTGATCAAATGGACAGTACTGCCTTTTTCCTACAAAGTATCTAAATGTCATATGTACAAATGAAGCTGTAACAAGATAATTTTCAGTAACTGACCTTAATAATTAAAGGATGAATTTCTCTAAATCGCAGATAAAATTGCTTAGTATAACGTATCTGATTAGCCGACACTCATAAACATCTTGTACCTAAATTTATGGCATTTTAACCTTTTTTAACAAAATCCTGCATAGATGAAATGTGGAACAATAACATTTTCTAAGCCTACGAATCAAAACCCCTTTTTTAGATCACATGATGATTATGTTACAGTGAAGGTTCGCCTTGCTATTGCGGGGAACACTTCCGCAATACACAATGCCGTTACTATGGCAACCATCGAGTATAAGAGAGGGACTATGAGGCTGGGCCGGCCCTATGCCCTGACGAAGTCACGTACAGTGACGAAACGCGTCGGTGGGAGTGTTCAAGTGTGGTGTTTAAGCAGTTTTTGAAGCTCAGGCTTGTTTATCTGGAACAACTGTGTTGCCTTTTAATTTAGCACTATTATGCGCAAGGTATTTAATTAGTTATGAGTGTTAACCGTTGAGAGCTAAAGTTTGATAGTGACGATATGCACATCTAACTAATCCAATATACTCTCGGCAAACTACTCTATCTATAACTTTTAGTTACACAGGTCCTTGTAACTGAGGCGATTAGATATATAACAAGTGAACTAGATATTGTCTGAATTAGCACTTTACTTGTATCACGCAGATGATAACGTATGATAGTTTGTATCTAATCTACCTATACAAGCCATAGTAAGTGATGTTAAGAATATACTGATACTGTTACATGCTGTACATCGAGTACTAGTGTAATAAGAGATACTTTAAATGAATCATGTGTTTCAGTATATAGGGATATCAGCTAGAAATCGTCTGACTTGGTTAAATTCTAGCAGTACGCAGGTAGGAGGACGCCTTTGAGCGCATAGCCTGTGTGCTTAGTCTGGAATGCTTCTGAATCCTGTTTACACATCTTCCATCTTCACATCACGTTACATTTAACTGTTCAAGCACTAACTTGAACACACTGCCCTATTTTTAATTTTTGTTTTTACTTTATTGTTGGACTATTAAGACATGATGAAGTATAGAAATAGTTGTTCTTTTCCTATTTCTTTAATGTGATCCAATTTAAGGAAATTGTCTGTTTTTTGCATATATGTTAAATACAGTGTTACATTTTACAAATTCATTCTAAATACCAATAGTGTGTAATTCAGCACTTGACTTTAATGCCACAAACCCTTGGAATTCCCCTAATCTTATATTAATATATATTATCACAAGAATCTAAACGACTTATAGATAAATGGGCACACAAAGATCTATATCGGATAGCTGACTTTCTCTATGGTGGGAAAATATTGACCCTAAACCAGCTACAGGACAAACTTGAGTCAACAAGAGTTCCATGGTTTTTATACCTACAAATAGCCTCAGCTATTAACACACACATTAGGACTGAACCAATTCCTAAGACTAAAACTATCTTTGAAAAGCTATGTAGCACGACCTGTAGACAGAAACAAGCAATTTCACACTTATATTTCTATATACAGGAGACAAATACAAGTTCAAAAACCACCATTATACTTAATTGGGAGACTGATATTGGAAAGACGTTAGATTTGAAAACATGGAATAAAACAATTTTAGACTCCACTAAAGGCTTATTAGGAGCAGATCTCAGAGAAAACAATATCAAGACGATGTTCCGGTGGTATCTAACCCCTCTAAAAACGGCACATACGGTTAGAAGAGGCACCAGGCAATGCTATAGAGGGTGTGCACTGATGGGATCTTATTTCCATATGTGGTGGGAATGCCCTAGAGTACAGAGGATATGGGGAGATCTCTCTGAGATGTTTACCACAGTATTGGAGGAGCAAGTGTTATTAACACCTATGCAGGGATTGTTAAATGAAGGAGATCCAAGATTCAATATATATATATATAAATAAGTTTATTAGAATTGTCTGTACAGTGACTTGTATCGCTATAGCAAAATATTGGAAGGTTGGAGCACCAGAGTGGGGGGAGGTTTTGGGAAAAATTAGAAACACGTATGCGATGTGTGAAACCTTCAGGATACAGTGGAATCTTTCAAGATCTGGTTTTATTGGATGTTAAATGAAAATAAGCTTACCTTACCAAGGTAAAAAATGCAAGGTAAAGAGGGAGAGTAGACTAGATACTGGAGGAGGAAGCTGGGATTGGAGAGCATGCTCAGTAGGCAATTATTTATTTAAGGATTGAGAATTTATTAGGAGTTAGTTACTAGAAGGTTACCTAAAGGAGAAGCACAGCGGAATGGTTTATTGGTTATACGTACTTGTTCTATATGCTATGAATCATTTATTTGTTGAACCATGTGAGGGCCTTTATCTGAAATACACAGGATTTCATGATCAAAAGACTCATTTATATGGAAAGACTGTAAAATTCGAAGCAAGCTGTCTTGTCTGAGATATTGTTTTCCAAATGTAATTATTTGTGTATTGTGAAGATTGTTCAATAAAAAAAACATTTCAATCTAAATAACTCCACAGGAGTGAGCACAATGTTATCTATATGACACACATGAACTATCGCTGTCTAGCTGGGAACAGCTGTCAAAATGCACTGAGATAAGAGGCAGCCTTCAAGGGCTTAGAAATTAGCATATGAGCCTACCTAGGTTTAGCAAATTTGATGATAAAAGTAAATTGTTTAAAATTGCTGCCCTATCTAAATCCTGAAAGTTTAATTTTAAATAAAATAAAGAATATTCCCTGGGCTGCAGAGTAATAGATTTCCAGGTGCCCCCATATCGCCTCAGCCTGCAGCCATAAAGCAGCAGATAAGGAGGCGAGAAGAGAAAGTATTAGCTTAGTGACATGGCCCCTGAGGCAGAACGTTACTTTAGTGACATGGCCCCTGAGGCAGAACGTTACTTTAGTGACATGGCCCCTGAGGCAGAACGTTACTTTAGTGACATCGCCCCTGAGGCAGAACGTTACTTTAGTGACATCGCCCCTGAGGCAGAACGTTACTTTAGTGACATCGCCCCTGAGGCAGAACTTTACTTTAGTGACATCGCCCCTGAGGCAGAACGTTACTTTAGTGACATCGCCCCTGAGGCAGAACGTTACTTTAGTGACATCGCCCCTGAGGCAGAACGTTACTTTAGTGACATCGCCCCTGAGGCAGAACTTTACTTTAGTGACATGGCCCCTGAGGCAGAACGTTACTTTAGTGACATCGCCCCTGAGGCAGAACGTTACTTTAGTGACATCGCCCCTGAGGCAGAACGTTACTTTAGTGACATCGCCCCTGAGGCAGAACATTACTTTAGTGACATCGCCCCTGAGGCAGAACATTACTTTAGTGACATCGCCCCTGAGGCAGAACGTTACTTTAGTGACATCGCCCCTGAGGCAGAACGTTACTTTAGTGACATCGCCCCTGAGGCAGAACGTTACTTTAGTGACATCGCCCCTGAGGCAGAACGTTACTTTAGTGACATCGCCCCTGAGGCAGAACGTTACTTTAGTGACATCGCCCCTGAGGCAGAACGTTACTTTAGTGACATCGCCCCTGAGGCAGAACGTTACTTTAGTGACATCGCCCCTGAGGCAGAACTTTACTTTAGTGACATCGCCCCTGAGGCAGAAAGTTACTTTAGTGACATCGCCCCTGAGGCAGAACTTTACTTTAGTGACATCGCCCCTGAGGCAGAACTTTACTTTAGTGACATCGCCCCTGAGGCAGAAAGTTACTTTAGTGACATCGCCCCTGAGGCAGAAAGTTACTTTAGTGACATCGCCCTGAGGCAGAACTTTACTTTAGTGACATCGCCCTGAGGCAGAACTTTACTTTAGTGACAACATGCAGTAGGATGATATAATTAACAAGTGCGTAATAAAAAGACAATTTATGCTTACCTGATAAATTTATTTCTTTTTGACACGATGAGTCCATGGATCATCTAATTACTATTGGGAATATCACTCCTGCCCAGCAGGAGGAGGCAAAGAGCACCACAGCAAAGCTGTTAAATATCCTCTCCCTTCCCTCCCACCCCAGTCATTTGACCGAAGTAAAGGAGAGAAAGGAAGCAACACGGTGCAGAGGTGTCTGAAGTTTATAACATACTAACAACCTGTCTACAAGAACAGGGCGGGGCGTGGACTCATCGTGTCAAGAAAGAAATACATTTATCAGGTAAGCATAAATTTTGTTTTCTTTCTAATGACACGATGAGTCCACGGATCATATAATTACTATTGGGAATCAATAGCCAAGCTAGAGCACACAGATAAGGGAGGAACAAGACCGGGAACCTAAACAGAAGGCACCACTGTTTGAAGAACCTTTCTCCCAAAAGCAGCCTCAGCCGAGGCAAAAGTGTAAAATTTATAGAATTTGGAAAAAGAGTGAAGAGAGGACCAAGTTGCAGCCTTGCAAATCTGTTCCACAGAAGCTTCATTTTTGAATGCCCATGAGGAAGCAACAGCCCTCGTGGAATGAGCCGTAACTCTCTCTGGAGGCTGCTGTCCTGCAGTTTCATAGGCAAAACGTATGATACTCTTCAGCCATAAAGAAAGAGAAGTAGCCGTAGCTTTTTGTCCCTTATGTTTTCCAGAGAAAACAACAAACAAGGCAGAAGACTGACGAAAATCCTTAGTCGCCTGTAAATAAAATTTTAGAGCAGAAACCACGTCCAAATTGTGCAGAAGCCGTTCCTTCTGAGGAGGAGGATTAGGACACAAGGAAGGAACAACAATCTCCTGATTAATGTTCCGGTCAGAAACTACTTTAGGTAGAAACCCTAATTTTGTACGTAAAACTACCTTATCTTAATGAAAAATAAGGTAAGGGGACTCATACTGTAATGCCGAGAGCTCTGACACTCTATGAGCAGATGAAATAGCAACAAGAAACAAAACTTCCCAAGATAACAACTTAATATCAAAGGAATGCATAGGCTCAAACGGAGCCCCTAGAAGAACCTTAAGAACTAAATTAAAACTCCAGGGAGGAGTAACTGGTTTGAACACAGGCCTGATCCTGACAAAACTATTTCACATCTGGTACGTCAGCCAGACGCTTATGTAACAAAATAGACAAGGCAGATATTTGACCCTTTAGGGAACTTGCCATTAATCCCTTCTCCAAACCTTCTTGGAGAAAGGACAGAATTCTAAGAATCCTAACTCTACTCCAAGAGTAGCCCTTGGATTCACACCAATATAGATATTTACTCCATATCTTGTGGTAAATATTTCTAGTCACAGGTTCACGAGCCTGAATCATGGTCTCAATGACCGATTCTGAAAAACCCTGCATGGATAAAATTAAGCGTTCAATCTCCAAGCAATCAGCTTCAGAGAAACTAGATTTGGATAAAGGAAGGGTCCCTGAAGTAGAAGGTCCTTCCTCAACGGAAGTCTCCAAAGTGGAAAAGATGAGGTCCACCAGATCTGCATACCAGATCCTGCGAGGCCATGTTGGTGTAATGAGGATCACTGACTCCTGCTTGATTCGAGCAATGACTCGAGGTAGAAGAGCAAATGGAGGAAATAGGTATGCAAGACTGAAATTCCAAGGGACCGCCAGGGCGTCTATCAGTACAGCCTGAGGGTCCCTTGACCTCGACTCATACTTTGGAAGCTTGGCATTCTGCAGAGATGCCATGAAATCCAATTCCAGCTGACCCCATTTGCGAATCAGGCTGGAAAACCCTTCCGGATGGAGTTCCCACTCCATCCGGAAGTGTTCCCCCGGGTGAAAAGTCTGCCTGCTCAGGAAGTCCGCCTCCCAGTTCTCCACTCCTGGGATGTAGATTGCCGACAGACAGCAATTGTCTCCGCCCACTGAATTATCTTGGCTACCTCTGTCATGGCAAAGGAACTCCACATTCCTCCCTGATGGTTGATGTAAGCTACTGAAGTTACGTTGTCCGACTTGAACCTGATGAACCGAGCCAAGGCCAACTGGGGCCAGGCCAGAAGAGCATTGAGGATTGCTCTCAGCTCCAGAATGTTTATGGGCAGAACAGACTCCCGACTGAGTCCATGTTCCCTGAGCCTTTAGAAAGCCCCAGACTGCTCCCCATCCCAGAAGGCTGGTGTCTGTTATCACAATCACCCAAGAGGGTCTGCGAAAAGCAGGTTCCCTGGGAGAGATGATCCAGAGACAACCACCAAAGAAAAGAACCCCTTGTCTCCTGTAATGACTGTAATGTTTAACATAGGTCTATTTTATAAATAGTTTGTTGTGTAGCTGTAGCATTCAAACACCAAATGATATGAGACTTAACACTTGGTAATAAGAAATACAGCAATTTAGTGCAATGGAAATAACCCAGGTAAAGAGTATAAATAAATATATATATATATATATAATCTGTATATATATATTAGCAAACAAAATAAGAACTTAGTAAATGAGGAACACTAAAGGTTGCAATTCCAATGAGAGCAATGATCCAAAATAAGTAACAAGCAAGCAAACATGGATTAGTAAGTTGCAGCTGTTAAAGACAAGTCTATATACAAGAAGTTAGCACAGTTAGTATACTTGCTTATCCGGTGGTATTTGGATGATGAATACTTGCTTCCCCTGAGATGATGTAGCTAGACTCCGGTAAGTAGAGCAGGTAGGTTCTGGCAGAAGGCAAGCAAACTTTAGATGAGCTGTGATAGTTTTACACAGCGTGTAGTAACTGGTAATGGAAGAAAGCAGGTGGAGTGATACGTGCTGCAAGTAGATCCAGCAATCCAGGTAACTGAGGCTGCAATGATTACAGCAGCATGGAACAGAGACAGCATCAGAGAGACACAGAAGCAGCACAGCTGATTATCAGGATGCAGTCAATCAAAGGTGAAAAAATAAGTAAATAAGTTGAGCTCAGGTGAATACTAGCAAATTCAGCAAAAGAGTTCCAATAACTCCAATACAAAAGTAGTAGAGGGTTAAATTTGACTTGAGTATGAGACACTAGACAGGGTACAATTCAGATACTCTGCTAAACAAAATAATCAAGCAAAGAACCAAAAAGGAAATGAGGCTTTATAGGGTAAATAGGCGGAGTTTACTAAAAGGAACATTACTTAAAGGGACATTACATCTCCTGCTCCAGCTGTATTTATGGAAACAGATCCGCATAATCTCCGTTCCACTGATTGAGCATGTTTAACTGCAAAGGTCTGAGGTGGAACTGGACGAATGGTATGATGTCCATAGCTGCTATGATCAGACCGATTACCTCCATGCACTGAGCCACTGATGGCCGAGGAGAGGACTGAAGTGCTAGACAAGAATCAAAAATTTTTGATTTCCTGACATCTGTCAGAAAGATTTTCACTGATAGGGAATCTATTATGGTTCCCAAGAAAGTTACCCTTGTATTTGGAACTAAGGAGCTCTTTTCCAAATTTACCTTCCATCCGTGAGATTGCAGGAAAGATAACATTTCCGTGTGGGATCTTGCTTGAAAGGACCAGGATATCCTCCAAATAAGGCGCCACTGCAATGCCCCCTAATCGGAGCACCGCCAACAGGGATCCCAGAACCTTTGAGAAGATTTTGGGAGCTGTAGCAAGGCCGAAAGGAAGGGCCACGAATTGGAAGTGTTTGTCTAGAAATGCAAATCTTAGAAACTTGTGATGATCCCTGTGGATGGGAACATGCAGGTATGCATCATTTAAATCCACTGTTGTCATAAATTGACCCTCATGGGCCAGAGGAAGAATGGAACAAATCATTTCCATCTTGAAGGACGGTACTCTGAGGAATTTGTTTAGACTCTTGAGGTCTAAAATTGGTCTGAAGGTTCCCTCCTTCTTGGGAACCAAGAAAAGATTGGAATAGAACCCCAGTCCCTGGTGCTGCATCGGGACAGAACTATTACTCCCAGATCGAAGAGGGTCCGAACACAGTGTAAGAACGCCTCTCTTTTTATCTGGTCTACAGATAATCTTGAGAGCAGAAACCTGCTTCTGGGAGGAAAGTTCTTGAACCCAAGCCTGAGTAAAGAAAGTCTGCCCCCCACAAGATCCGGTCCCGGATAGGGGGCAGGCCCTTCAGGCTGATTTTGATTCCATAGTAGGCTTTTTGGATTGTTTCCCCTTGTTCCAAGACAGATTGGGTCTGCAGGAAGGTTTGGACTGTTCTTGCTTGGAAGAGGAAGAATTTCCCTTAGAATTTCGAAAGGAATGAAAATTACTCTGACGTCCCTTTTGTTTGTTTCTCTTATCTTGAGGGAGAAATTACCCTTTCCTCCCATAATGTAAGAGATTATTTCTGTCAAACCCGGTCCAAACAAGGTCTTTCCCTTGTAAGGAATCGCTAAAAGTTTAGACTTATATGATACATCCGCAGACCAAGGTTTTAACCATAAGACCCTGCGGGCTAGTACTGCAAAACATGAAATCTTTGCTCCCAGTTTGATAACCTGCAGGGAAGCATATGTAATAAAGGAATTGGCCAACTTAAGGGCCTTTATCCTATCCTGGATCTCTTTCAGGGAAGTGTCTGTCCTAATAGCATCAGACAGTGCATCAAACCAGTACGCCGCAGCACTAGTGACGGTAGCAATGCACACTGCAGGTTGCCATTGTAAACCCTGGTGTACATACATCCTCTTGAGAAGCCCCTCTAATTTTTTGTCCATAGGATCCTTAAAGGCACAACTATCCTCTATAGGGATAGTAGTTCTCTTGGCTAGAGTGGAAATTGCTCCTTCCACCTTGGGTACAGTTTGCCAAGCCTCCTTGATAGAGTCTGCTATGGGAAACATCTTTTTAAATATAGGGGATGGAGAAAAAGGACATTTATGCTTACCTGATAAATTTATTTCTTTTACGATATGACGAGTCCACAGATTTCATCCTTATGGGATTATGCCTCCTGGTCAGCAGGAAGAGGCAAAGAGCACCACAGCAGAGCTGTATATATAGCTCCTCCTTTCCCTCCCACTCCAGTCATTCGACCGAAGTTAGGAAGAGAAAGGAAAAGCCAAAGGTGCAGAGGTGACTGAAGTTTAACAAAAGAGAAACACCTGTCTTAGAAATGACAGGGTGGGCCGTGGACTCGTCATATCGTAAAATAAATAAATTTATCAGGTAAGCATAAATTTCCTTTTCTTTTACAAGATATGACGAGTCCACAGATTTCATCCTTACTTATGGGATACAATACCAAAGCTATAGGACATGGATGAAAGGGAGTGACAAGACAGGAACCTAAACGGAAGGCACCACTGCTTGAAGAACCTTTCTCCCAAAAAACAACCTCAGATGAGGCAAAAAGATCAAATTTGGAAAATTTGGAAAAAGTGTGAAGAGACGACCAAGTTGCCGCCTTTGCAAATCTGTTCAACAGAAGCATCATTTTTAAATGCCCATGAGGAAGCCACAGCCCTAGTAGATTGAGCTGTAATTCTTTCAGGAGGCTACTGTCCAGCAGTCTCATATGCAAATCGGATGATAAACCTCAGCCAAAAAGAAAGAGAGGTAGCCGTAGTTTTCTGGCCCCTACGCTTTCCAGAAAAGACAACAAATGAAGATGATTGACGAAATTCCTTAGTCGCCTGCAAGTAAAACTTCAGGGTACGGACTATGTCCAAGTTATGTAATAGACGCTCCTTCTTAGAAGAAGGATTAGGACACAAGGAAAGAACAACAATTTCCTGATTAATATTCTTATTAGAAACAACCTTACAAAGGAAACCAGGTTTGGTACGTAAGACCATCTTATCAGAATGGAAAATAAGATAAGGAGAATCACATTGCAAAGCTGAAAGGTCAGAAACTCTGCGAGCAGAAGAAATAGCAACCAAAAACAAAACTTTCCAAGATAATAACTTAATATCATGGAATGCATGGGTTCAAGCGGAACCCCTTGAAGAACATTAAGAACTAAATTTAAACTCCAAGGAGGAGCAATTGGTCTAAACACAGGCCTGATTCTAGTCAGAGCCTGACAAAAGGATTGAACATCTGGAACATCCAACAGATGTTTGTATAGCAAAATAGACAAAGCAGAAATCTGTCCCTTTAAGGAACTTGCTGACAACCCTATCTCCAATCCTTCTTGGAGAAAAGATAAAATCCTGGGAATCCGAACCTTACTCCATGAGTAATCCTTGGATTCGCAACAATAAAGATATTTACGCCATATCTTACGGTAAATCTTTCTAGTAACAGGCTTACGTGCCTGAGTCAAGGTATCAATGACCACATCAGAAAACCCTCGCTTAGATAAAATTAAGCATTCAATCTCCAGTCAGCTGCAGAGAAATTAGATTCGGATGATCGAAGGGTCTCTGAATGAGGTCCTGCCTCAATGGAAGCTTCCACGGTGGCAGAGAGGACATGTCCACCAGATCGGTAAACCAAGTCCTGTGAGGCCACGCAGGAGCGATGAGAATCACTGAAGCCCTCTCCTGTTTGATCCGAGCAATCACTCGGGGAAGGAGAGCAAACTGTGGAAACATACAAGCTAGGTTGAATGACCAAGGCATCTATCAATTCGGCCTGAGGATCCCTGGACCTGGATCCGTATCTCGGGAGCTTGGCATTCTGACGAGATGCCATAAGATCCAGCTCCAGTCTACCCCATCTGAGAATCAGGGTGGCAAAAACCTCCGGATGGAGTTCCCATTCCCTCGGATGAAACGTCTGTCTGCTCAAAAATCCGCTTCCCAGTTGTCCACTCCTGGGATGTAGATTGCTGACAGATAACAAGAGTGAGCCTCCGCCCACCGAATTATTTAGGATTCTTCTATCATCGCTAAGGAACTCCTTGTTCCTCCCTGATGATTGATGTAAGCCACAGTCGTGATGTTGTCCGACTGAAATTGGATGAATTTGGCCGAAGCCAACTGAGACCAAGCCTGAAGCGCATTAAATAATGCTCTCAACTCCAGAAAATTGATTGGAAGTAAAGACTCCGACCGAGTCCACGCACCCTGAGTCTTCAGGGAATTCCAGACTGCACCCCATCCTAGTAGACTGGCGTCTGTTGTCACTATCACACAGGAGGGTCTGCGGAAGCACGTCCCTTGGGACAGATGATCCGGCGACAACCACCAAGGAAAAGAGTCTCTTGTCTCCTGATCCAGATCTATCTGAGGAGACAAATTTGCATAATCTCCATTCCACTGCCTGAGCATGCTCAGTTGTAGCGGTCTGAGATGAAAACGAGCAAACGGAATGATGTCCATTGCCGCCACCATCAATCCAATTACCTCCATGCACTGAGCCACTGATGGCCGAGGATTTGGACTGAAGGGCTCAGCACGTATTCAGAATCTTTAATTTTCTGACTTCCGTCAAGAAGATTCTCATGGATATAGAATCTATTAGAGTTCCCAGGAAAGGAACCCTTGTCTGTGGAATTAGTGAACTCTTTTCTAGATTCACCTTCCATCCGTGAGTCCTCAGAAAGGACAGAACCATGTCGGTATGAGATTTTGTCAGTTGATAAGATGATGCCTGGATCAGAATATCGTCCAGATAAGGCGCCACTGCAATGCCCCGTGGTCTAAGAACCGCCAGTAGAGACCCTAGAACCTTCATGAAGATCCTGTGTGCTGTGGCCAGCCCGAAAGGAAGAGCCACAAACTGCAAATGTTTGTCCAGGAAGACAAACCTTAGAAACTGGTGATGATCTCTGTGGATAGGAATATGAAGATATGCATCCCTTAAGTCCATGGTAGTCATATATTAACCTTCCTGGATCAATGGAAGAATTATCCAGACAGTCTCCATCATGAAGGATGGAACTCTGAGAAACTTGTTTAGACTCTTGAGATCTAAAATGGTTCGGAACATTCCCTCTTTTTTTGGGAACCACAAAAAGATTTAAGTAAAACCCCTGTCCCTGTATTGGAACGGGACAAATTACTCCCATAGTGTAGAGGTCTTTTACACAACGTAAGAACGCCTCTCTTTTTGTCTGGACTACAGACAATCGTGAAAGAAGAAACCTTGAATTCTTGAACTCCAACTGATACACTTGAGACACGACTTCTAGTGTCCAGGGATCCTGAACGTCCTGATTATCAGGATGCAGTCAATCAAAGGTGAAAAAATAAGTAAATAAGTTGAGCTCAGGTGAATACTAGCAAATTCAGCAAAAGAGTTCCAATAACTCCAATACAAAAGTAGTAGAGGGTTAAATTTGACTTGAGTATGAGACACTAGACAGGGTACAATTCAGATACTCTGCTAAACAAAATAATCAAGCAAAGAACCAAAAAGGAAATGAGGCTTTATAGGGTAAATAGGCGGAGTTTACTAAAAGGAACATTACTTAAAGGGACATTACATCTCCTGCTCCAGCTGTATTTATGGAAACAGATCCGCATAATCTCCGTTCCACTGATTGAGCATGTTTAACTGCAAAGGTCTGAGGTGGAACTGGACGAATGGTATGATGTCCATAGCTGCTATGATCAGACCGATTACCTCCATGCACTGAGCCACTGATGGCCGAGGAGAGGACTGAAGTGCTAGACAAGAATCAAAAATTTTTGATTTCCTGACATCTGTCAGAAAGATTTTCACTGATAGGGAAAGGGAGTGACAAGACAGGAACCTAAACGGAAGGCACCACTGCTTGAAGAACCTTTCTCCCAAAAAACAACCTCAGATGAGGCAAAAAGATCAAATTTGGAAAATTTGGAAAAAGTGTGAAGAGACGACCAAGTTGCCGCCTTTGCAAATCTGTTCAACAGAAGCATCATTTTTAAATGCCCATGAGGAAGCCACAGCCCTAGTAGATTGAGCTGTAATTCTTTCAGGAGGCTACTGTCCAGCAGTCTCATATGCAAATCGGATGATAAACCTCAGCCAAAAAGAAAGAGAGGTAGCCGTAGTTTTCTGGCCCCTACGCTTTCCAGAAAAGACAACAAATGAAGATGATTGACGAAATTCCTTAGTCGCCTGCAAGTAAAACTTCAGGGTACGGACTATGTCCAAGTTATGTAATAGACGCTCCTTCTTAGAAGAAGGATTAGGACACAAGGAAAGAACAACAATTTCCTGATTAATATTCTTATTAGAAACAACCTTACAAAGGAAACCAGGTTTGGTACGTAAGACCATCTTATCAGAATGGAAAATAAGATAAGGAGAATCACATTGCAAAGCTGAAAGGTCAGAAACTCTGCGAGCAGAAGAAATAGCAACCAAAAACAAAACTTTCCAAGATAATAACTTAATATCATGGAATGCATGGGTTCAAGCGGAACCCCTTGAAGAACATTAAGAACTAAATTTAAACTCCAAGGAGGAGCAATTGGTCTAAACACAGGCCTGATTCTAGTCAGAGCCTGACAAAAGGATTGAACATCTGGAACATCCAACAGATGTTTGTATAGCAAAATAGACAAAGCAGAAATCTGTCCCTTTAAGGAACTTGCTGACAACCCTATCTCCAATCCTTCTTGGAGAAAAGATAAAATCCTGGGAATCCGAACCTTACTCCATGAGTAATCCTTGGATTCGCAACAATAAAGATATTTACGCCATATCTTACGGTAAATCTTTCTAGTAACAGGCTTACGTGCCTGAGTCAAGGTATCAATGACCACATCAGAAAACCCTCGCTTAGATAAAATTAAGCATTCAATCTCCAGTCAGCTGCAGAGAAATTAGATTCGGATGATCGAAGGGTCTCTGAATGAGGTCCTGCCTCAATGGAAGCTTCCACGGTGGCAGAGAGGACATGTCCACCAGATCGGTAAACCAAGTCCTGTGAGGCCACGCAGGAGCGATGAGAATCACTGAAGCCCTCTCCTGTTTGATCCGAGCAATCACTCGGGGAAGGAGAGCAAACTGTGGAAACATACAAGCTAGGTTGAATGACCAAGGCATCTATCAATTCGGCCTGAGGATCCCTGGACCTGGATCCGTATCTCGGGAGCTTGGCATTCTGACGAGATGCCATAAGATCCAGCTCCAGTCTACCCCATCTGAGAATCAGGGTGGCAAAAACCTCCGGATGGAGTTCCCATTCCCTCGGATGAAACGTCTGTCTGCTCAAAAATCCGCTTCCCAGTTGTCCACTCCTGGGATGTAGATTGCTGACAGATAACAAGAGTGAGCCTCCGCCCACCGAATTATTTAGGATTCTTCTATCATCGCTAAGGAACTCCTTGTTCCTCCCTGATGATTGATGTAAGCCACAGTCGTGATGTTGTCCGACTGAAATTGGATGAATTTGGCCGAAGCCAACTGAGACCAAGCCTGAAGCGCATTAAATAATGCTCTCAACTCCAGAAAATTGATTGGAAGTAAAGACTCCGACCGAGTCCACGCACCCTGAGTCTTCAGGGAATTCCAGACTGCACCCCATCCTAGTAGACTGGCGTCTGTTGTCACTATCACACAGGAGGGTCTGCGGAAGCACGTCCCTTGGGACAGATGATCCGGCGACAACCACCAAGGAAAAGAGTCTCTTGTCTCCTGATCCAGATCTATCTGAGGAGACAAATTTGCATAATCTCCATTCCACTGCCTGAGCATGCTCAGTTGTAGCGGTCTGAGATGAAAACGAGCAAACGGAATGATGTCCATTGCCGCCACCATCAATCCAATTACCTCCATGCACTGAGCCACTGATGGCCGAGGATTTGGACTGAAGGGCTCAGCACGTATTCAGAATCTTTAATTTTCTGACTTCCGTCAAGAAGATTCTCATGGATATAGAATCTATTAGAGTTCCCAGGAAAGGAACCCTTGTCTGTGGAATTAGTGAACTCTTTTCTAGATTCACCTTCCATCCGTGAGTCCTCAGAAAGGACAGAACCATGTCGGTATGAGATTTTGTCAGTTGATAAGATGATGCCTGGATCAGAATATCGTCCAGATAAGGCGCCACTGCAATGCCCCGTGGTCTAAGAACCGCCAGTAGAGACCCTAGAACCTTCATGAAGATCCTGTGTGCTGTGGCCAGCCCGAAAGGAAGAGCCACAAACTGCAAATGTTTGTCCAGGAAGACAAACCTTAGAAACTGGTGATGATCTCTGTGGATAGGAATATGAAGATATGCATCCCTTAAGTCCATGGTAGTCATATATTAACCTTCCTGGATCAATGGAAGAATTATCCAGACAGTCTCCATCATGAAGGATGGAACTCTGAGAAACTTGTTTAGACTCTTGAGATCTAAAATGGTTCGGAACATTCCCTCTTTTTTTGGGAACCACAAAAAGATTTAAGTAAAACCCCTGTCCCTGTATTGGAACGGGACAAATTACTCCCATAGTGTAGAGGTCTTTTACACAACGTAAGAACGCCTCTCTTTTTGTCTGGACTACAGACAATCGTGAAAGAAGAAACCTTGAATTCTTGAACTCCAACTGATACACTTGAGACACGACTTCTAGTGTCCAGGGATCCTGAACGTCTCTTATCTAAGCCTGGACAAAGAGAGAAGACAGCCCCCTACTAGATCCTGTCCCGGATCGGGGGCCGACCCTTCCTACCGACTTTGTAGCAGTAGTAGGTTGCTGGGATTGTCAACTCTTGTTCCAAAACTGGTTGGGTCTCCAGCTGACTTTTTTTTTATTTTTTTAAAAGGAACAAAAATTACTCTGACACCCCCTCTGTGCAGATTCCTTATTCTGATGGAGGGAACGACCTTATCCTCCCGTGAGGTCAGAAATAATCTCCTTCAAGTCAGGCTCGAACTGTGTCCTCCCCTTGTAAGGAATAGTCAAGGCCTAGATTTTGCCGACCCATCTGCAGATCAAAAACACTGCGAGCTAAGAGGGAAAATCCCGAACTTTTAGCCGCCAACCTGGTAACTGCAAGAAAATATCAGAAATTTTATAACTGAAACAGCTAATTTAAGAGTTGTAATAATTGAGTGCTGCTGTTCCATCCTGAGTCGCAAAGGAGGAATGCACACCAAAGAACAGCAGTAGGGTCCTAATAAAAAGGACCATAACTGTTCCCTGAACTGTTAGAACTGAAAATATTTACTTTTTTGAACAAAAGCAAATAACAGTTGTGTGCAATAGAGCATCACAAGCTTCAGAAATATACACGCAAAGTTGGATACCTGCCAACCTTAGGATGTAGGCAAGGCGCCATTAAAAAAAGACACCCACTGAGTAGAAAAGAAAACCTTAGATTAACAAAAGTTTATTTCAATAAAGGGTTTAAAAGGAAACTGGATTTTCACATAGGAAGAGATATTGTTTCTTTAATGAAATACATATGTCTGTATTGGGTACTTGTAAAGCGCGGCAAACCACCCGCAAGGGTCTCAAGGCGCTGCTCATGCTATCTCTGAAAAGCACCCCTATTCCTGAGTGTGGCTGTGTCATCCACATCACAAAGGATGAATAAACACATAAACAGTTGAAATACCGGTGCAAAATAAATGTAGAAAGGAGTTACTTTCCCTTTAAATCTTAAGTAACTTATTATGCTGGACACTAGTAGAAAAGTTAATTTCCCTTTAAATCTTAAAGGGACAGTCAAGTCCAAAAAAACCTTTCATGTTTTAAATAGGGCATGCAATTTTAAACAACTTCCCAATTTACTTTTATCACCAATTTTGCCTTGTTCTCTTGGTATTCTTAGTTGAAAGCTAAAACTAGGAGGTTCATATGCTAATTTCTTAGACCTTGAAGACTGCCTCTAATCTGAATACATTTTGACCACTAGAGGGCATTAGTTCACACGTTTCATATAGATAACATTGAGCTCATGCACGTAAAGTGACCTAGGACTGAGTACTGATTGGCTAAACTGCATGTCTGTCAAAAGAACTGAAATAAGGGGGTAGTAAGCAGAAGCTTAGATACAAGATAATTACAGAGGTAAAATGTGTATTATTATAACTGTGTTGGTTATGCAAAACTGGGGAATGGGTAATAAAGGGATTATCTTTCTTTTTAAACAACAAATATTCTGGTGTTGACTGTCCCTTTAAAGCAACTTATTATGCTGGACACTAGTAGAAAGTGTGGCTTGGAGTGACCAGCATCACCAGATTCTTACAGTCAGAGCTTTAGATGAAGAATATAGAAAACACTGTATTGTTCCTTTAATTCTGTATAATAAAGAAAAAACTGATAAAAAACAGTGTACTGTTCTCTAAATATTAAAAAAGAAACCACCGTGTGAGCATTGTGTGCTTCTGACATTAATTATTAAGTCAACAGTGCTGGACCTACTGAAACACAGCCTCTGAGCTGACAGAGCCCCAAGGCAGGTTAACAATTAGAGAACTATACACACGATATATCTCGATCGGTACTAGAGATACATCTGAGAGAGAGAAACGCTCTACCCTCCGGTTACATAATGGAGGTAGGGAGCGCATGCAAGTATATCTCTGCGTCTCGTGGACGTGACAACTATCCACTCCCGGTCGGTCGCTATCAATATTATACTAAACGACCGGGAGCAATAACAAGCCGCTTGGTTCATGGCAAGCATTGAAAACACTGTGAGACATGTGGCTCCCGAGACTGATCACTAGCCGGAGAGACCAAAATTGCGAAGTACATAATAAAGCGACCGCCACAAGGCTCTGCCCAACGTGGGCGTAATAACATGCAGTTCCCGGTCGTTCTTTTACTAACTACGCCACAGCGAATTGTATGCCACTTTCAACACTTGGGGCTAATCTTAGTTACCGTTTTCTGAATAAAACATAACCTCTCAATCCCCACTGAAATAAATCACCGCCTGAACCCCTCGGTTGCTTAAGAAGAGAGTTAGCGGAGCCGTCAGAGCAGGGGAACAAGTTTGGCTACTGCTATCCTTCTTTACCACAGCTCAGCCCAATGGAGTGTTCATAATATTACAATAAACCTAATAATAAAGGACGCAGCTGTCAGCATTTACACAATACCAGGCTGCCCCACATCTTCCTCTAGCCTCTGCTAAGAAGGTACATAATGAAGGTCTCTCCTTTAAAATATAGGAGATCTTGCCCAATAAGTAAAGTGCTCCACGACTCTGCGATCTATGTCAGTGATCCAGAATAAAAAGGCCAACACCTCAAATGCTGTGCGACAGCATGGCATCCATCAGGGTTCCAGATGTCCTCTCCCTCCCATAGCCCTGTGGAAAGAGATCAGCCTGAGTTAAAAGTGCTCAGGCTATCTGTATTTAGGGCAGCAACATGTATAGGAGGCGCAGTGAGAATTATGTCCCACCAGTTCCTATTGCCTGAAAGCCACCAGATGCTTCTCTTTTAGTATTGAAGAGACTAATCTGGTCTAGGCTACACCCCAGCACAAAGCAGCACTCAGAGGCACTACTTTAAAAATAATAAAATCTTGATTGAAGAAAATAAACTAACACCTCACTTTGCCAGCTCCTATCTTACTAACACAGGCAAAGAGAATGACTGGAGTGGGAGGGAAGGGAGGAGCTATATATACAGCTCTGCTGTGGTGCTCTTTGCCTCCTCCTGCTGACCAGGAAGTGTAATCCCATAAGTAAGGATGAAATCCGTGGACTCGTCATTTCTTGTAAAAGAAAAGGGATACCCGGTCTCTCCCATTCCTTAGCGATGATTTCAGTAGCTCGATCTGGTACAGGAAAAACCTCTACCAAGGAAGGTACTTCAAAAACAGAATTTATGTTTACCTGATAAATTTCTTTCTCCTACGGTGTATCCGGTCCACGGCTTCATCCTTACTTGTGGGATATTCTCAATCCCTACAGGAAGTGGCAAAGAGAGCACACAGCAAAGCTGTCCATATAGCTCCCCTCAGGCTCCGCCCCCCAGTCATTCGACCGACGGTTAGGAGAAAAAGGAGAACCATAGGGTGCAGTGGTGACTGTAGTTTATAAAAATAAATTTAAACCTGACTAAAATGCCAGGGTGGGCCGTGGACCGGATACACCGTAGGAGAAAGAAATTTATCAGGTAAACATAAATTCTGTTTTCTCCTACATTGGTGTATCCGGTCCACGGCTTCATCCTTACTTGTGGGAACCAATACCAAAGCTTTAGGACACGGATGAAGGGAGGGAACAATTCAGGTAACCTAAACGGAAGGCACCACTGCTTGCAAAACCTTTCTCCCAAAAATAGCCTCCGAAGAAGCAAAAGTATCGAATTTGTAAAATTTGGCAAATGTATGCAGTGAAGACCAAGTCGCTGCCTTACAGATCTGTTCAACAGAAGCCTCATTCTTGAAAGCCCAAGTGGAAGCCACAGCTCTAGTAGAGTGAGCTGTAATTTGTTCAGGAGGCTGCCTTCCAGCAGTCTCATAAGCCAACCGGATGATGCTTTTCAGCCAGAAAGACAGAGAGGTCACAGTCGCCTTTTGACCTCTCCTCTTACCAGAACAGACGACAAACAAGGACGAAGTTTGTCTGAAATCTTTAGTTGCTTTTAGGTAAAACTTCAAAGCACGAACCACATCGAGATTGTGTAACAGACGTTCCTTGTTAGAAGCTGGGTTAGGACACAGAGAAGGAACAACTATTTCCTGGTTAATATTCTTATTGGAAACCACTTTTGAAAGAAAACCAGGTTTGGTCCCGGGGAGATGCTACTAGTTAGAGCGGCAAAGAGAATGACTGGGGGGGGCGGAGCCTGATGGGAGCTATATGGACAGCTTTGCTGTGTGCTCTCTTTGCCACTTCCTGTAGGGATTGAGAATATCCCACAAGTAAGGATGAAGCTGTGGACCGGATACACCAATGTAGAAGAAATATTTGTTTAGCTTACTGGATTTCTTAGGATTAACTACGTCCATGGTGTCGCAGTCGTCCAATGTAGCTAAAACCTCCTTGAGTAACAGACGGAGGTGTTCTAGCTTAAACCTGAAAGATACAACTTCAGTATCAGCAGGAGGAATTACACTGTCAGAATTTGAAATTTCAACTTCAGATGCTACCGAAGTATCATCCTCCTCGGGCTTCTGGGAGGGGGCATTCGAAATAGCAACAACTGCATCAGAAACCTGGCTTACTGAAAGTTTGTTTTTCCTCTTACGCTTTCCCTGCAACATGGGAAAAGCAGACAACGCATCAGAAACTGCAGAAGACATGAGAGAAGCGATGTCTTGTTTCGTAACTGCAGGAGGAGTTAGAGAGGAAGCGCAGGGCACTCCATGTGTGGTTGGTAAAATTTGGGACGCTTGAGGAGAAAGCTGCGGTATATAGTGAGCATTGTCATTAGCATCTTCCTTAGAAAATGTTGGCTCAGAAAAAAGTCTAACCCTATAATTTAAGGTTCTCTCAATACAGGAGGAACAGAAAGGGATTGGTGGTTCCACATTGGCCTTAAAACATAAAGAACAATTGACATTTTGCAAAGCCTCTTGGTCCATTCTGACTCACAATGGATCAAATTATCAATTAAAAAGTTTAAATTTTTTTAATAAAAATTAAAACAGAAAAACATTACTGTCACTTTAAATTTTAAACAGTAACTTTTTTATTTTTTATATGTAGAGAGGACTGAATAACTAAACAATACTGCAGATCACCCCTACACCTCAGCTACACTTTGCTGAGGTGCCTACCTGCCTGTTGACACCGGCTCTCCCTGAGCAGAAGCCGTTCCACTAATAACAGATCCGGAACTCAGCAGCAGATACAGGAAACCGGTCTCCGGTCCTAGACACGCATGCTTTAAAAGAATATGCGTAATTGAAATAGATACTGTACTACTTCCCCTCGGATCACTAGTAAGTGAGGAAAAAAGGCGTGCAACACAAATTGCCGCCTCCCCTAGTTCCACCCTTCGTGGGTGTCCCAAAAAATGCATCTCCTGGTCGGCATATTGTTCTGATAAGTAAAACCGCCGGGAGTAATGAAACAACCAACAATCTAGAGCCTAACAAACAAAAATTTTCTTAGCACCAGTGCCTGCATCTAAGCTTTCTACATAGTGTCTCCTCCGTCTATAGGAGAATTTATGTCTTTGAAAATAAAGTGCCCAAAACTCCACTGAGCCATGTATATGTGTCCCATCCTTTGAAATAAAGTGCCCAACTTTTTCTGAGATCTTTTCTTTTCCAAGAAAAATTAAAGTCAGCCCTTACCTCATAATCTGCTACACAGCAAGGCAGCTCACCAGGTTCGAGAGGTCCTCTCCCTCACATGGACCTGTGAAAAGAGAAAAGGACTGAGTAATTTTACTCAGGCTTTAAGAGTTAGAGCAGTATCAGAACATGGGAGGTGCAGTGAGAATTATGTCCCACAAGTTCCCATTGCTCTAAAGCCACCACTGCTCTACTGAAGAGACTGATATGGACTACAGCTACACCCTAGGACAAAGCAGCACAATCTTGCACTACTATAAAAATAATAAACTCTTGATTGAAGAATCTTTTCTAACACCTAACTTTACCACTTCCTTGCTCTAACGTAGGCAAAGAGAATGACTGGGGTGGGAGGGAAGGGAGGTGATATTTAACAGCTTTGCTGTGGTGATCTTTGCCGCCTCCTGCTGGGCAGGAGTGATATATCCCATTAGTAATTAGATGATCTGTGGACTCATTATGTCATTAGAAAGAAAAGACAATGCAATAGAACTTACTCTGAATTTCAAATAAAGCAGTAGATTTTTTTTCGGACAATTTTTTTATTTTCTCCCATTTTCTGTGACAGACATCAGCTAATCACAGACTAGTATACGTATACCCTGTGAGCTTGTGCACATGCTCAGTAGCATCTTGTTCCCCAGAAAAGGTGAATATAAAAAGATTGTGCAAAATTTGATAATAGAAGTAAATTGGAAAGTTTATTAAAACTGCTGTTCTATGTGAGTAATAAAAGGTTTATTTTGACTCGAGTGCAGCAGATGAAAATGGCAATGCAGATTAGCTGCAGAGAGAAAAGGAAATTGTTACGTTTTTAAAATGTCTATTGAATAAATCTATTTCCTTTGCTCTTGGTGTAACACAAGTAAAATGTAGTAATACAAATGGTGCATTGCTCACAACAACATACTACATTCAGGAGTCACAGCTTTGTAGACTGTGGAAGGCTAGGGGGCGGGGTTTAACAAATACCAGCCAGTCCACTGTGTTAACACTTACAAGGTGCAGCCAGAGCACAGTGCTGTTTGAACAGCCTGATGAGGAGCAGCACAGTTCTTGCATGTGTCCTGTTCTTTTGGCCTGTAATTGTTTTTATATACCACATATGTTCATAGCGCTGCGGAACCTGTTAGCGCTCTACAAATACCTGATAATAATAAAAGATATGCTCATTTGCATCTCAGATCACAGCATGTTCTGCCTTGGGGCTTATCGCCTTATGAAGCTCTAATCAGAGAATTTCCTATCAGTGCAACAATCTCACACGTTAGCTCCACATTTTGTTCTCCCAGCTCTAGTGCATGAGACCAAGTAAGCAACAAAGACCCCAGAACTAAATCCTCCCAGTTCCTGCACAGCAATTATATCCCTAGAAATTCTTTTTGTCCTTGGCTTCCTGCCTACACCTCAGGGGGTGCCCGGAAGCTACGGACACGGTAAGCTCTGCTGTAACCTCTGGTTCCTGAACAGAAGATGAATGGTTAGTAATAGAAGCTCTAGGTTCTGCTGATGCTGAATATTCCCCTGAGTGTCTCTTCTCATCTGTACTAACGAGTGTCCATCTAGTTATGAAGCTCTAGGTTCTGCTGATGCTGAATATTCCCCTGAGTGTCTCTTCTCATCTGTACTAACGAGTGTCCATCTAGTTATGAAGCTCTAGGTTCTGCTGATGCTGAATATTCCCCTGAGTGTCTCTTCTCATCTGTACTAACGAGTGTCCAGCTAGTTATGAAGCTCTAGGTTCTGCTGATGCTGAATATTCCCCTGAGTGTCTCTTCTCATCTGTACTAACGAGTGTCCAGCTAGTTATGAAGCTCTAGGTTCTGCTGATGCTGAATATTCCCCTGTGCGTCTCTTCTCATCTGTACTAACGAGTGTCCAGCTAGTTATGTAGCTCTAGGTTCTGCTGATGCTGAATATTCCCGAGTGTCTCTTCTCATCTGTACTAACGAGTGTCCAGCTAGTTATGAAGCTCTAGGTTCTGCTGATGCTGAATATTCCCCTGAGTGTCTCTTCTCATCTGTACTAATGAGTGTCCAGCTAGTTATGAAGCTCTAGGTTCTGCTGATGCTGAATATTCCCCTGTGCGTCTCTTCTCATCTGTACTAACGAGTGTCCAGCTAGTTATGTAGCGCTAGGTTCTGCTGATGCTGAATATTGCCATGTGTCTCTTCTCATCTGTACTAACGAGTGTCCAGCTAGTTATGAAGCTCTAGGTTCTGCTGATGCTGAATATTGCCCTGAGTGTCTCTTCTCATCTGTACTAACGAGTGTCCAGCTAGTTATGAAGCTCTAGGTTCTGCTGATGCTGAATATTCCCCTGAGTGTCTCTTCTCATCTGTACTAACGAGTGTCCAGCTAGTTATGAAGCTCTAGGTTCTGCTGATGCTGAATATTCCCCTGAGTGTCTCTTCTCATCTGTACTAACGAGTGTCCAGCTAGTTATGAAGCTCTAGGTTCTGCTGATGCTGAATATTCCCCTGAGTGTCTCTTCTCATCTGTACTAACGAGTGTCCAGCTAGTTATGAAGCTCTAGGTTCTGCTGATGCTGAATATTGCCCTGTGTGTCTCTTCTCATCTGTACTAATGAGTGTCCAGCTAGTTATGAAGCTCTAGGTTCTGCTGATGCTGAATATTGCCCTGTGTGTCTCTTCTCATCTGTACTAACGAGTGTCCAGCTAGTTATGTAGCGCTAGGTTCTGCTGATGCTGAATATTGCCATGTGTCTCTTCTCATCTGTACTAACGAGTGTCCAGCTAGTTATGAAGCTCTAGGTTCTGCTGATGCTGAATATTGCCCTGAGTGTCTCTTCTCATCTGTACTAACGAGTGTCCAGCTAGTTATGAAGCTCTAGGTTCTGCTGATGCTGAATATTCCCCTGAGTGTCTCTTCTCATCTGTACTAACGAGTGTCCAGCTAGTTATGAAGCTCTAGGTTCTGCTGATGCTGAATATTCCCCTGAGTGTCTCTTCTCATCTGTACTAACGAGTGTCCAGCTAGTTATGAAGCTCTAGGTTCTGCTGATGCTGAATATTCCCCTGAGTGTCTCTTCTCATCTGTACTAACGAGTGTCCAGCTAGTTATGAAGCTCTAGGTTCTGCTGATGCTGAATATTGCCCTGTGTGTCTCTTCTCATCTGTACTAATGAGTGTCCAGCTAGTTATGAAGCTCTAGGTTCTGCTGATGCTGAATATTGCCCTGGGTGTCTCTTCTCATCTGTACTAACGAGTGTCCAGCTAGTTATGAAGCTCCCTTAGAATAGAACTTTAGTGGCAATTTTCAATATAAATAAAGATCTGCACAAACGATCACTATGCAACCGATTCTGTGGGGGAGGGTTTCAGGCCTAATGACAGCTGCACTGCAGTAGCCACAAAAGTCCGATTGGAGCAGCCCGGAAAATTCTCATAAAAATGACCTCAGCTCGGTAAGAAGCACTGAAGCAATTTGCCCCTGAAATCAGCTGATAAACATGGCAGCTGCCTGGGCATCCCCCCTCTCTTCGGTAGATCAGAAACGAGTCACCAGATGTGCCCTGTACATCTAGTAGAGGGAGGTGCCGTCTGACTAATGGCTTTAGCTGGCACAGTAGGCAGATGTGCCCTGTACATGTCTAGTAGAGGGAGGTGCCGTCTGACTAATGGCTTTAGCTGGCACAGTAGGCAGATGTGCCCTGTACATGTCTAGTAGAGGGAGGTGCCGTCTGACTAATGGCTTTAGCTGGCACAGTAGGCAGATGTGCCCTGTACATGTCTAGTAGAGGGAGGTGCCGTCTGACTAATGGCTTTAGCTGGCACAGTAGGCAGATGTGCCCTGTACATGTCTAGTAGAGGGAGGTGCCGTCTGACTAATGGCTTTAGCTGGCACAGTAGGCAGATGTGCCCTGTACATGTCTAGTAGAGGGAGGTGCCGTCTGACTAATGGCTTTAGGG
>NC_069499.1:12447761-12450261 GCF_027579735.1 Bombina bombina | reverse complement strand
TTCTGTCAGGTAAATCTTCATTTCTACAGAATCTATCAGAGTCCCCAAGAAGGGAACTCTTGTGAGTGGAAAGAGAGAACTCTTCTTTTCGTTCACCTTCCATCCATGCGACCTTAGAAATGCCAGTACTAACTCTGTATGAGACTTGGCAGTTTGAAAGCTTGAAGCTTGTATCAGAATGTCGTCTAGGTACGGAGCTACCGAAATTCCTCGCGGTCTTAGTACCGCCAGAAGAGTACCCAGAACCTTTGTGAAGATTCTTGGAGCCGTAGCCAGTCCGAATGGAAGAGCTACAAACTGGTAATGCCTGTCTAGAAAGGCAAACCTTAGATACCGGTAATGATCTCTGTGAATCGGTATGTGAAGGTAAGCATCCTTTAAATCCACTGTGGTCATGTACTGACCATCTTGGATCATGGGCAGAATTGTTCGAATCGTTTCCATCTTGAACGATGGAACTCTTAGGAATTTGTTTAAGATCTTTAAATCCAAGATTGGCCTGAAAGTTCCCTCTTTTTTGGGAACTACAAACAGATTTGAGTAAAACCCTTGTCCTTGTTCCGACCGCGGAACTGGATGGATCACTCCCATTAATAAAAGATCTTGTACGCAGCGTAGGAACGCTGCTTTCTTTATTTGGTTTGTTGATAACCTTGACAGATGAAATCTCCCTCTTGGGGGAGAGGATTTGAAGTCCAGAAGGTATCCCTGAGATATGATCTCTAACGCCCAGGGATCCTGAACATCTCTTGCCCAAGCCTGGGCGAAGATAGAAAGTCTGCCCCCTACTAGATCCGGTCCCGGATCGGGGGCCCTCAATTCATGCTGTCTTAGGGGCAGCAGCAGGTTTCCTGGCCTGCTTGCCCTTGTTCCCTTGTCTGTAGCAAGCAACAGCTCCTTCCTGTTTTGGTGCAGAGGAGGTTGATGCTGTTCCTGCTTTGAAATTACGAAAGGAACGAAAATTAGACTGTCTAGCCCTAGGTTTGGCTTTGTCCTGAGGCAGGGCATGGCCTTTACCTCCTGTAATGTCAGCGATAATCTCCTTCAACCCGGGCCCGAACAAGGTTTGCCCTTTGAAGGGTACATTAAGCAATTTAGATTTGGAAGTAACATCAGCTGACCAGGATTTTAGCCACAGTGCTCTGCGTGCCTGAATGGCAAATCCGGAATTCTTAGCCTTAAGTTTAGTTAAATGTACTACGGCATCTGAAATAAATGAGTTAGCTAACTTAAGGGTTCTAAGTTTGTCTGTAATCTCATCTAGTGTAGATGATTGAAGTGTCTCTTCCAGAGACTCAAACCAAAATGCTGCTGCAGCCGTGACAGGCGCAATACATGCAAGAGGTTGCAATATAAAACCTTGTTGAACAAACATTTTCTTAAGGTAACCCTCTAATTTTTTATCCATTGGATCAGAAAAGGCACAGCTATCCTCCACCGGGATAGTGGTACGCTTAGCTAAAGTAGAAACTGCTCCCTCCACCTTAGGGACCGTTTGCCATAAGTCCCGTGTGGTGGCGTCTATTGGAAACATTTTTCTAAATATCGGAGGGGGTGAGAACGGTACACCGGGCCTATCCCACTCCTTAGTAACAATTTCAGTAAGTCTCTTAGGTATAGGAAAAACATCAGTACTCGCCGGTACCGCAAAATATTTATCCAACCTACACATTTTCTCTGGTATTGCAACTGTGTTACAATCATTCAGAGCCGCTAACACCTCCCCTAGTAATACACGGAGGTTTTCCAGCTTAAATTTAAAGTTTGAAATATCTGAATCCAATCTATTTGGATCAGAACCGTCACCCACAGAATGAAGTTCTCCGTCCTCATGTTCTGCCGCCTGTGACGCAGTGTCTGACATGGCCCTAATATTATCAGCGCACTCTGTTCTCACCCCAGAGTGATCACGCTTGCCTCTAAGTTCTGGTAATTTAGCCAAAACTTCAGTCATAACAGTAGCCATATCCTGTAATGTGATTTGAAATGGCCGCCCAGATGTACTCGGCGCTACAATATCACGCACCTCCCGAGCGGGAGATGTAGGTACTGACACGTGAGGCGAGTTAGTCGGCATAACTCTCCCCTCGTTGTCTGGTGAAATATGTTCAATTTGTACAGATTGACTCTTATTTAAAGTAGCATCAATACAGTTAGTACATAAATTTCTATTGGGCTCCACTTTGGCATTAGCACATATAGCACATGTATCTTCCTCTGAATCAGACATGTTTAACACACTAGCAATTAACTAGCAACTTGGAAATGCTTTTTAAGTAATTTACAATAATATGAAAACGAACTGTGCTTATAAGAAGCACAGAAAAAATTATGACAGTTGAAAATAACTAAGTTATAGCATCAAATCTTTGTAAGGAATAAACAATTTTAGCAAAGGATTGTTCCCATTAGCAAGGATAACTAACCCTGGTAGCAGAAAAAATACACAAAAAAACGTTTTTTATCACAGTAAACTACACTCTTCACAGTTCTGCTGTGA
>NC_069499.1:12432761-12440261 GCF_027579735.1 Bombina bombina | reverse complement strand
TATAGGCGCTGTATCTACTCTTGTATACACATTTTTCACTTACTGACTGGGACTTCACATCTCAACCAGTACTTGTCTTATATAGCTGCCACTATACCATACACAATACAGACTAGCGCCAACTATAGAGTATCACTTGTGTCTACCCAGTATACTGAGTGAACACATTTTACTTTCTTCTCTATTTCTAGTTCCTACTATAGGTTCAGTTGTTACTCTAGGCTGCAAGTCTTAGACACTACCATTTTACACCTCAATCAGTTACGTCCATTAGTATACAAATCATTCTAACAGACTAAGTCATTCGCATCTAAATAGATATATATATATATATATATATATATATATACACAATCTATACTAATATATAGATCATGGACCTAGAATATGGGGCATACTTTGATCCAAAAAATAGAAGTAGAAATTTATCAATAAATGAGGAACAATCTACTCTAGAAACCAACTTGGAAATTACAAATCCAAAAAAAATTATTTGAAAAATTAGAGAAACTCAGTAAAAAACAATTGCAAAACTGGTATGACAGCCTAACACTTGAAAGATATATCAAATACAATATCGTACCACAGGGTCTGCAACTCACTAAAACACCTATATTTGAAGATACAGAAATTGAGCTACTATCTGAATGGGACTCTGCCCTACACCAATGCTCTATTACATTCATGAAAATCCTAATCAAATACAGGGACAGAAAGGTAGACACACTAACAGAGCAGATCACTGATATAAGACAAAGACTAAACAATTTTAAAGGAGACGTATACTACAATGAACTTGATAAGGAGAATAAAAACAAAATTCTAAGATATGAAAAAATAGTGGAAAACCGTAAAAGAGAAAAATTCATGAAGGATTTAAACTTACACAAAGAAAGAATACGAGAAGATAACAATATTTCCCATAACCTAGGTTTTAACTGCGAAAATTATAATATGGCAACAGTATCTGAACCTAATGATAAAACAAATGAGGATAATTATGAGGAAATATATTCACCAGGCTTCTCATTACATTATTCAGGCCCAAAAGAGCAACATAATACAGGTAATAAGAGTATACATAACACTACGTTCCATAATCATATACCATACAAAGCACGCAATAGTAATCTTAGAAATACCTATCATCACAATATACGCAATAACAACCATTACAATTCTCGTTTTTTAGGACAACACCCACCACCACACAACCCTCCTCCCCACCCTCAATTCAGACACCCCTACAAACACTCACCCAACCACAAGAGACCAGACTACAACACACACTCACAGCACCAATCATACCCTCCCTCCCCGTATCAACTACCACATCATACATACCACCGGCAGTACAAACAGAGCAACCAGAACACAGTACCCAGAGATCCACACACATCTCTCCTACCAGAGCAGAACACCAACATCCCACATTGGAGAATAAAACAACACCACCAGAAAAGAAGAAGAAACGAGTCAGAAGAAGAGGGTGCAGAGCAGGAAAACGAATGCAATCAAAAAAGAATAAGATCAACCAAAATGTAAAATCTAATCCTAAAGACTTACATTCAGAAGTAAAAATATTTAATTTATCATCACATAAAACCTTCTCATTACAAGAACTAAACCTTCTAAAAAAAGGCCTAGCATTCGCCCCCACCAAGGGACCTAATCCCTTTAACCTCTTCATAGACCTACATAAATATATTAGGAAGTTAACCCTAAATAGGCACTTCCAAAAAATACAAAAAGATAAATCTACAAACCTGAACAATATAACTCCCTCTCAATTAAATGATAATGATCTAAACGCTCTAATAGACCTTGAATCATTGCTAAATGATAATGACAACCCAACCGCTAATGACCATGTACCTAGCTCCAACACAGCAACTGTAAATTTTTCTACACATTCTAGTTTCAAACCTACATCTACTTTCTTTCCCACACAATCTAAAGGAAACTATATCCCTGTATTTGAAAAGCTAGTCCAAGAAGACTTATTACAAATGTGTGAAACATATAAAATAAAAAAAGATAATCTTACCAAGAAAGAGAAAATTACACTGAAACAGCTAAAAGATGATCATGAAATAGTAATAAGGGAAGCCGACAAGGGAGGAGGGATCATCATACAGGATAGAGCAGAATACATCCAGGAAGCCATGAGATTACTTGGTGACAATGAGACATATAGACCCCTCAAAAACAATCCTACTGAATGCTATTTAAAAGAATACATAAATCTTTTAGACACTGCAAAACATGAAAATATAATTAATAATCACGAATTCCTATTCTTATCTATTACCAACCCAAAAGTAGCCACCTTCTATCACACACCTAAAATTCATAAAAGCAATATTAATCCTCCTGGTAGACCAATTATTTCAGGAATAGGGTCCCTCACTACAAAACTATCAGAATATATAGACTCATTCCTCCAACCTCTGGTGCCCAACCTTAAATCACACATCAGAGACACACCAGACACTATTAGTAAATTATCTAACATCAAATGGAAAGACAATTACTGCTGGCTCACACTGGACGTCAGCTCTCTATATACCAATATCCCCCACAATAAAGGTATAGAAGCACTAGACTACTGGCTAAATAAACTATCAAATCTAGAAACAAATAAAATCGAATTCATAAAGGATTCTGCTAAGTTCATCCTACAAAAAAATTACTTTACCTTTAATAATGAATACTTTCTTCAAATAGGTGGCACAGCTATGGGGACGAAATTCGCCCCCAGCTATGCCAACCTATATATGGGCATGTGGGAAGACAAATACATTTGGGAAAATAACCCCTTCATAGACAACATCAAAACATATTACCGCTTTATCGATGACATCATAATAATATGGGAACATAAGGACAATAAGAATGCAGTCCAAGATTTCGTCAACTATATCAATACTAATGATTTCAACCTAACATTTACAGATAAAACTAATCCTAAAGAAATTGAATTCCTAGACCTCATACTCTATCAGGAGGAAAACTCCATCCAAACTAAAGTATATAGCAAAGCTACAGACAGCAACAGTTATCTAACAGCAACGAGTAGCCATCATCCAGCATGGATACAAAGTATACCTTATGGACAATTCCTACGCATAAAAAGGAATTGTTCCAGACAGAAAGACTTCTTACACGAATCAAAAATTTTGACCAATAAATTATTAAATAAAGGTTACAAAGCTGACAATGTACAAAAGGCATTTAATAAGGTCAATAGAATGAATAGAGATACACTAATAATAAAAAATTCTAAGAAAAATAGCAAAAAACAAAAAGATGTGCCACTTATGATCACAACATATAATGAAGGTGCCAATGCTATCAGAACTATCTTAAACAAACACTGGCACATATTAAAAAAAGATAACCTATTAAATGAAATAACTAAAAACAACCCAAAACTGGTTTTTAGAAAAGGTAGAAACATTAGAGCAATAATAGCTCCAAGTAAACTGAAATCTATATCTGAAACCAAAAAAACCACCAATTGGCTGCAAAATAAAACAAAAGGCTTCTTTAAATGCAACCGGTTACACTGCGAGGCTTGCAAACATCACTATAGTATTAATAAACCAACTAAAAAAATCACTTCATCCACAAATAAAAAAAGCTGGGAATTTGACTCCATTACAAACTGTAAAACAGAATATGTAGTATACCTTATTGAATGTGACTGTAAGCTCCAGTATGTAGGACGTACCACTAGACCCTACAAAACCAGACTTTTGGAACATATTAGAAATATAGAAAGTAGTTTCAAAAAACATAGTGTCTCAAATCATTTTCGCTTAATACATAACTCCAATCCGTCATGTTTAAGAGGCACTATACTTGAACATATCAGAGATCCACCTGAGGGAGTAAGTAGAGAACTCCATCTGAGAAGAAAGGAAACAGAATGGATACATAAACTAGACTCTATGACCCCCAAAGGTCTAAATAAGGATATAGATATTGCAGCCTTCTTAATTCAGTAGAATCCAAGCCTCTCAAATATATTAAAACCTTTGATCAACCTATAAATTGTATCTATACTACTCTATATCCAACCAGACCCCACTAAGCTTACTACAGTGCAGTACTATATTCTTTATATTATTCATCAACAAAGAATAAGATATTACAAATATATAACTGCAGAAAAACAAAGACTAATATTCTTGAGACCTAATGATAGGTAAAAAATACAGTATAAGGAATACACATATATCTAGCTGAATAATAAAGATTAGTTTCACTCTGATCACATATATATATATATCTATCTACCAGGTACAATACCTTCCTGCATAATATATAATATACACCCAATACTAAGGAACACTTGTGTACCATATATCAATATAGAATATATATCTTTAAAATAAAACATTATCTGGCCTTCCAATATAGGCCCAATAACTAACTGAACCTCAACTATAAATTACATAAAAGAGGTCCCACATTCTAAAAATACAGAAAACTATATAGAGCTCTACATCCTAACTAAGATATATAGTATACAACTCATGTTCCATAATAAAGCTCAAGCTTAACTTAACAACTTAAGGGTGCTTCGAATATATAGAAAAACTTTTCACAAAAAGAATTATTAGTAAGAAACCAATATGCAATGCCATCTATGCATACTAATCTTACTAAGATAATACACTAAGGATGTATTAATCACTATATATCCAGGAATTGTAAAATACAAAAATACTTCATGGGATTGCCCAGTGTGAATATCAATTTTAGAGTACACAGTATGACATGTCCATGTCCCATCAATACTTCGATTACATCTAGCTACTAACTCTGTTAGACTGCTCTCTAGAGTGGAGATATATTTATAGAAGGATATTCCCTAGTAAACTACATATCCCACAGGCCTCTGCTAAGTCTAACCAACTTACATCTCTATAGGTGAGGTATTAAAAATGTATGTAAGCATTATTTCAAGGTCACACTTTACAATATGTACACACTATACTGTTGCGAGTGCTACATTTTGTCTATACCTCCAGAGATTGTAGCTAACTATGGGCAGCAACTATAGAACTACATATCCCATGAGCCTAGGCTGCACTGATCCAATCAACCATGCAGCAATAGGTGACCAATGAATAAGCTTTAGAGCAGAGACACTATGCCTAATACAAACGTGATATTCACGTTCCGTAACGCTGGCACGCATGACGTCACGTACGCAGAGGGCGTGCCGCCGCCCAAAGCGTACAAATAGCGATAACGGCCCAGCTCCTTACTCAACCCTCTGAAGAAGGATTTATCTACACAAACCTTTGAAACGCGTCAGGGATACTAACTACTTATTTCTTATGTATTTAATTTTAAATGTGTTTTATTTAAATCGTTTTTTAATACCAGTATCACTCCTTGTAGCCAGTCTGCTGGCATATACTTTTTGAGATAAGTGTACTATACCATATTACCTCATTTGGGAAATAGCAACAGCTACATAATACTTCACTACGAAGTCTTATACCTAGATTGGGGCACCTGTATCTCATACCTATATGTGGAAGGACCCACTAGAGTCCTATATGCCTTATACATACCTCATATAATCTGAGGATGCCAAATGTGAGTGCTATGTGAATCATATTTTTATGCCTAAATTGTAAATAAACTGTATTACACTATATATCCTTTCTTGTCTCCCTGGGTATCTTTACGCTGGAGAAAGTGTATACCAAGACAGAAAAGATACTCCAAGAGGCTAACTACCAACACAAAGGAAGTACAAGGGATTTATCTACAACCAGAAACATATCCCTGCATACTCCAGGAGGCTTACGAAAACCCAAGAGGCACCACATCTGAATACAAGGAGAAGATTCTACCATCTGTATATACCCCCAGTGCGGCATACTTACCTCATCAGATTAAGGTAATATCTGGTAAGGGTATTACATACCATCTATTTACTGATATCAACTGCTTATGAAGATTTACTACGGACTATATATTGTCTAAAGACTCATATGAACACTGTTTCATAATCTATTCATCATTCTTCAAGTATAATTGATTCTAAAAAAAATTTTATTTTTTTTTTAATATTCTTTTAATTGCTATTATTTTTCTAATAACTAGCTCTAGTTCTCATTCATATTCCCATATACCACCCATATTTTAAATGGATATATAGGCGCTGTATCTACTCTTGTATACACATTTTTCACTTACTGACTGGGACTTCACATCTCAACCAGTACTTGTCTTATATAGCTGCCACTATACCATACACAATACAGACTAGCGCCAACTATAGAGTATCACTTGTGTCTACCCAGTATACTGAGTGAACACATTTTACTTTCTTCTTATATATATATATATATATATATATATATAGATATATATATATATATAGATATAGATAAGTGATGTATATAACAAGTTAGACAAGTGATGTTTAGAATACACACCTATACACTCACTTCTATACAACACGAGATTATATATATAGTTAGATAAGTGATTTATATAACAAGTTAGATAAGTAATGTATACAACACACACCCATACTTCTATACAACACGATATATATAGTTAGATAAGTAATGTATATAACACACACCTATACTTCTATACTACACAATATATATAGTTAGATAAGTAATGTATATAACACACACCTATACTTCTATACTACACAATATATATATAGTTAGATAAGTAATGTATATAACACACACCTATACTTCTATACTACACAATATATATAGTTAGATAAGTAATGTATATAACACACACCTATACTTCTATACTACACAATATATATAGTTAGATAAGTAATGTATATAACACACACCTATACTTCTATACTACACAATATATATAGTTAGATAAGTAATGTATATAACACACACCTATACTTCTATACTACACTATATATATATATATAATATATAATTCCAAAAAGAAGCAGGCACTCTCCGTTTGAACTTCAAAATAATTTTACTTAGTGACTTTCGGGGTTTCACCCCCGTCCTCAGACTTACAATAATAGTGAGCAAACACAGTGATATACTTATACCCCCCTAACACCAATTATGCATTCAATATATCAATAATACAATAAACCAATAATATAATATAACAAGCATTAGCAGATACAGTCACCTAAACTCCATCATGATCCGGCTCATAGCGGTGCACACCCGGCACTTCCATTGCGTCATCTGCATGGAGACAGCGCTCTCTAGTGAATCACACCCCCGGAAGCCGCCAACCACAGCAAAAAAAAACGTCATCAAAAGACGTATGTGGCTGGAGGCTTAATTCCCAGTGATCGCTTAGCCAACTATGTAATCCTGTGTAATAAAAATCCTATATTATAAAAGACAAGAGTTTGTCTGAAGCCGTCATGCGCAGTTCAGACAAACTCTTGCCGCTGATCGCACGCGCACCCTTGGCCTATAGCTGACAGCTGTTGATACTTCGCACGCGCACCCTCACCGC